>NC_089744.1:47236598-47251598 GCF_040412425.1 Macrobrachium rosenbergii
ATATGTATATGTATATATTGATATATATGTATATATACATATATTTATTTATATATTATATATATATACATATACGCATATATATGCATACATATACATATATACTGTATATATATAAATATATACATATACATAGAAGAAGTTAAGTATACCTTAGTTTAACCAGACCACTGAGCTGATGAACAGCTCGCCTAGGGCTGGCCCGAAGGATTAGACTTACTTTACGTGGCTAAGAACCAATTGGTTACCTAGCAACGGGACCTACAGCTTATTGTGGAATACGAACCACATTATAGCGAGAAATGAATTTCTATCACCAGAAATAAATTCCTCTAATTCTTCATTGGCCGGATATATATACATATATATATATATATATATATATATATATATATATATATATATATATATATATATATATATATATGAATGTCTTTTCCTGTAATACCACAGTGTAATATGAATAAGAAGGCCCATAAACACTATTTAAACATGTTGCAACCATATATTTGGGCACTTGCTTCTGTGCCCCTGTTCACTGGTAGAATATGGACATGAAATGTTACAAGGGTATATATACAGAGCATATATACAGTAGGTATGGCATTAAGATGGTATGCAGGTGACCGTTTCCTAAAAAGGAGAAGACCAATTCCCTTCTTAGGAAACGGTCACCTGCATACCATCTTAATGCCACACCTATATATGCTCTGTATATATACCCTTGTAACATTTCATCTGTCCATATTCTACCAGTGAACAGGGGCACAGAAGCAAGTGCCAGAAATATATGGTTGCAACGTTTAAATAGTGTTTTATGGGCCTTCTTATATTCATATTACACTGTGGTATTACAGGAAAAAGGCATTCATATATATATATATATATATATATATATATATATATATATATATATATATATATATATATATATATATATATATTATATATATATATACAGTATACATATAAAATAAACGTGTAGAAAACTGCCTATCAACTATCGAAAGGATAATGAGAAATTTTCCGAGAACAAATATGACAGAGGTCTCGAGGTAAGAGTCTCCGTCATACTACGCCGCCTACAACCCCTCCCCCGTTCCACCCGCTCCTTGGGCCAGCTCCACGTAAGCGGCTCACTTTGCGTTTCATGTGAGTGTGGTTTTCAGTGTCACCGATATCACTGTCATCCTATCTCTGCTCGGGCTCTTCTATATCCTGCAGACAGTTTACTTTATCTTTTCTTTGGTATCTCTCGACCTCTTGACTTCTAACGGTCCTGACCGGGCACAAGATAGACTGCATTACTCCGACAGTCGTCACAAAGGTTCGGTTTTCGTAAATGAGCGCCGTTCCTCAAACCGTCTGCATCACGCAATCTTCTCTCTCTAAGTCAAGACGGATACCAACTCACGTCACTAAAAGATCCACAGCTCTTGCCTCTTTTTTTTATGTACATTAATTTACCTTTCTTCAGGAACCTCGCAGAATTACTGTCGTTGTTCTTGGCTGTCCTCTAATTTTCGGAAGCGTGTGGCATGAGACCCTGTTACCCACACTTCTGCTTATGGTCACCTTCGAGTTTTTTTTATTTCAGATCTTTTCTCCCCCGTCTCTTTCCCCACTTCCTCAGCCACCTCCAGATTCCACATTCCTCAGTCATTCATGGACAAATAATTCAATTGTGTACCAGATGTCTCCCTCTCCTTGGCGCCCTATTTGAATCTTCTTATGGAAATTTGGCTGGTATCTAAGACTAAGCAGGTATATTGACTCCTTATCCTAAATCAATCGTCTCGCACTGCTGTATCCCCTTCTGTACAATATCCGAAACTTACGCCGTAAAACAGCTTCTATATCGGCTCTACGTCTAAAGAATAAGATTCGAGTCCACTTTAGTTAAGAAATCCTAATGTGAAGGAATCAAATGAGCACTAATGTTAGGCCTCCTAAATTTGTAATGTACAGCAACTGGTGAAAAAGACCTGTGCGTTTGCGGTGGCAGCAAGAAAGATTTAAATAATCCCAAGGCAGCTGATTTCAAAAACAGGACTTCAGCAGTGAACACTGGAATGAGAGTATGTGAGGCAACTTCAAGCAGACTTCACATAAGTAAAGTTAGCAGTTATATTAAGCGATAAAAATATATTTACCATTATGGCACTGATTTTAAACACCCATGTCTTGGCAATGGTAATTCACGCGAAGATGACTTTTCTTGTGGTTAACATTAATCTTCCCTTTTGAATACCGACATAATTTTTCCTTGTAAGATACATGATATTTTCTTTTCAACTCCAAGTTCTGGTTCTTGTGCTGTGGAGTGAAATATACTGACCTCAAATTAATTATCAGACTTAATTATTAATATATATATATTTCTTGAAAGACAATACAAAGTTGGTTGAAGTCTTTCGTGTCACTAGACCCCTGAATGAACAAAGAAAAAACATCAATGTGAGACTTCTTATACACAATAACGACAGCACACAACAATTGGTCTTCTCTTTATTTCTATAACACAAGGACCTCCACTGACAAAAACACACACGCACACATAAAACACACACTGATATCCAGTAGCTTATTTGTATGAGCTTTATCCCTCCTAAAATTTTTTAATTAATTAAAAGAGTGGTACTGCTGAAACTATAAGAATTTTTATAAGTATTTTATTATTGCAATTGGATATCTGTGCCCATCATTATAAAAAGATTAATAACGAAAGAAATGACAATATATAAGTAAAACAGTTCTTTCTCTTATCTAGGGTTGAACATCAAGTAATCTATTAATGAGGAACACCACTATTTCAACCGATTGCAAATAAAATCGAGTCACATGCTCTGCACTGGACACCCACGACAAGATTCAAAAGGAAACGCGCAACACTGCGCCTAAATTCTCTGATGTTAAATGAGCAACCACCAGTTCTTAACGAACACAACTGGCTTGAATAAGCCTTAGGAAATCGAGAAAGTTGTGGAAGTCAAAAGGACTTGAAGTGAAGGATGAATGGACATGAACACACCTAGCCCGCCAGGGGGAAAAGAATGGTCAATAATGATGTCTAATCTAAGAGGCATAGACAAACCTACCACTTGAAAGAAAAGAAACTGTACTACTGGAAGAACACAACATTAGAGGAACTTACATCGCTTCACTACCGGGAGATCGACAGCGATCCAGTCAACTGAACTGATCCTGGCATGCCGTCCGCTTACGAAATGTTCGGCTTCTCAATCTCTCTATTTTACACGTCATTTAATCTCCCTCTGTTTACGGCACTGATTTGTATATCATCACAATTCCTATTCTTCCTCTGCATCTCATCTGATACAGTGACCCAACTGACAAGAGGCAGCTATGGCCGTCGCAGACACTTTGCGACCAACACAATGAGAAAAGAAAAGCGAGATCGCTTTAAGACTGAAAAACTGTCTCCCAAATCATTATGTTTCACACTCGCTGCATTTTTGTGGAATGAAATTCAGCTTCCGCCTGATCAATCCGGCATGACCATCCCATCGTTTGCTTGTATGTCTACTACGTTCTGCCATTAGTCTGTCGGCAAAACAACGTTCAAATTCACTGCCTATAGGACTATGAAATTCTACGACTATATCTTGTAGTGAATTTGTATGTTGGCTATACTTATGGATGAGGTGCTCATTCCAAATTAGTCAGAACTCAGGAGAATACTGATGTGAAGGACTCAAATGAGCTTTGATGTTCGGACGCCTGCCTGTGCTCGTCGTTTTTCTCATGTAGGCTACACAAACAGAAATAGAATGGACAATATTTGAGCCTGGCTCTGTCCTGAAGGATTATGTCCAACAACGTCCAAAGGAAAAACCTAGACCAGAAAAGTGGAAATTACACAAAGGGACAAAAATATTAATAAATCTTTCCTTTAAAAAAGGGAAGGTTACATTAATTAGTAATAAAAAATATATACCTAGTGTATATTCTGTCTGCTAGAGCGTTAGATCATTGCTCATATATTTGAAATTAACTTCAGCCATGTCTTCTCTCTTTTTTTATATTTTTATTTTCTTACTTGTGGCACTTGTGTTAGCTGGAGGGCCAACTACCTACTTAATATTTTGGAAGGCCTACTGCCTACTTAATATGTTGGAAGGCCTACTGCCTACTTAATATGTTGGAAGGCCTCCTGCCTACTTAATATGTTGGAAGGCCTAATGCCTACTTACTTAGGAGTATATTCACAAAATCATAACAAATACAATAATCAAACTCCATTTTCCAACTGTGCATATCTAGAGAACGCTGAAGCCATAAGATTACAGTTACATAAAAGTGACGTCACCAAGAGATTAAGGGCTGAGGTTACCTTTACATTAAAGGAGGAATACTTTTATCGGTTGCAGTTACGTAAGAAAAAATTCATTCACTCTCTTAAATATTCTAACCGTAAATGTCTTTTCTAAATGGAAGAGAGAGAGAGAGAGAGAGAGAGAGAGAGAGAGAGAGAGAGAGAGAGAGAGAGAGAGAGAGAGAGAGAGAGAGAGAAAGTCGATACTTCTTAAAATCAGGCAATAATCAGTAATATGAAAAGGAAAAATATAACATAGCATACTGACCGTATGGTGTTAAGTTGTGTTCGAGTATATACTAATAATAATGTCAATTTGTTTCAACGTTAATCTTATGAGATGGAAACTTGCTTGTGGGGCCAAGGAACTGATTAAAGATTCCAACACACTGAACGTGTTCTTCAGAAGAGATAAAATGTTGGCCCGCTCCACCTATGTGGTTAGTGCCAAATGGAGCTGCGTCTTCCACCTTCTATACTTCAGACACATAATTGCAGCTTGTGATATGTTGAAAAGTCTCCATTTTTATTTTCCAAGAAATAATAAAAATAATGATAATTATTATATTATATATTGTAACGCTCCCTCTTATAAGAGTTTGGTTCGTGGTACACCAAGATGGACTGAAATTCACATCCTTGATCACGACCTAAACGAAAACCCTCCTGTTACCTACGCCGTTATCATTATTCACATGTTTTTTTCTGAAAAAGTCGACGGTACTGTTGCCTTTATAAGCATAACTGACCAAGGAAAAAAAAAAAAAAAGGGAAGCGGAACGACTTTAGCCTCCAAATCAGTTTTCAACCCGGTCCCTACATGAGGGAAATTTACAGGACATAAGGAAAAGCGAATTAGGATGAGAATCCCAAAGCTTTGTTGCAAATTAGAGGAAATACCCCTTTGAGCTGACCATTCTTGAAAATGTGATCATCTAAAAAAAATGAGAAATGAGGTTGCCTGCATTTTGACTTTTGAGTTGATGTTACAATATCCCATTTCATTTTGGGTACAAATATGATGTATTCATAAACTGAATGGAAAAAAAAATTATTTACACTTCAGCCCCTACTTGTCAAAGGCTTCTAACTGTTTGTGCCCATCCAGCGGAACAATACCATCTTTAGGCCGTCTGCCCCATTGTCTGTCTGCAGCTCGTGCCACGGCTGCAGCAATGGATTCTTTCAACAATCTGTCCGATTGAAGAGCGTTAGAGCCCACAAACAAAAGAATCGTAGACGAGAAAGTCATAATGCGGAAACCAAAGGCATTTTAAAGGGTAGGTCTTGTGAGATGATGAGAATCTACGTAGTGTTCCTACCTTTGTTTTCTTTTACAGATACTGATAATTTTACATTGAGATATATATATATATATATATATATATATATATATATATATATATATATATATATATGTATATATATACATACACATATACATATACATTATGTATGTATGTATGTATGTATATATATATACATACATATAAATATATATACACATGTATATATAATTACATATATATGTGTATATTATATATACATATAAAAGCACACATGCATATATAATATTTACATACATACATACATACATACATATATATATATATATATATATATATATATATATATATATATATATATATATATATATAAAGAATACTGGCAGGACAGCTAATCAGTCAGACATATCAAGGCTGCAATAAAAGAATAAATATTGTGAATCATAAATACATATATTAACAAAATCTTTCCTTAGAGAACATTTGTACATAAGGATAAATTAAGGATAAATTTGGAATACTGCCATAGCTCTGAAGTTTGGGAACAGTTGGAATTTTATACTTTGGCATAAAGTTGTTGTTTAATATTTTCCGCACATATTGAAAAAATAAGTTAGATGGAAAACAATTGTTGGTAAAAAACCTGTGTAAAAATTGTTGGTAAAAAACCTGTGTAAAAATTGTATTTCCTTATTAAAAACATGCCAGTTCGAGGATAAATGGAAAGCCCTATATAAGAGTAGACAAGGCATTCAATTTAAAATTAAGAAAACTATTACAGAAGTTGTATCCTAAACCAGAAAAAGTAGATTTCCTCCAAATACTCGTGTTAAAACAATCTGATTCTCGTGAGACTGAAACATCCTGTTCAACTTCAATGCAAAATTTTATATTCGGATGTCTATTGTTTGCAAGATCGAGGAAACTTTCAGCATCAAACCGAGATCTAAACAGGGTAAAAGTAACATCTATATATCGTTTGTAAAATAAAGGGTAGATGCTCAGAGGGCAGCTGTCCAGCAACTGCTCCTCGAAGTGACATATAAAAACATTTGCGAACGTGGGGCCCAGAGGGGAACCCCTCGCCATACCATCAATTTGTTTAACAGCAGTGTTATTAAAAATAAAGGCTGTGTCCAGCACAGCTAGTTAAAGAAATCTTCTAAAATCATCCGAGTTAAAATTCCGGAAATAATTTATGCATATGTTAATGGTCTCTTCAACAGGAACATTTGTGAACAGAGACGCGACATCTTGGCTGGCCATAATAAACTAGGTCTGTCTTGAGGGAGAATGGCAACCTTGAACATGTAGGCGTTAGTCGACGTATATTCATTTGTGGTGAGAGGCTCTAGAAGAGGAACCAGAAATTTTGCCATTTTATAATTTGGGGTGTCGTAGGTTGTCAGAACAGGCCTCATAGGAACACCTTCCTTTTGAGTTTTAGGGAGACCATATAAGACACGGAAAGAGCCACCTGTGCTAAAAAGAGACCGATATACCTCTTCAGAAATAGTTTTATTCTTTTTCAAATGGTTTAAAAAGCGGTTTATTTCATCCTCGATTTTTAAAATAGTACTGAAAGTAGGGGTCCCAAGTGATTGAAATTTAGCAGTGTCACTTAAAATAATATTAACTTTATTATAGTATTCCTCTCAATCCAAAATGACCGTTCCTTTTCCCTTGTCTGGTCGAGTGATGATATCTTTGTTCGAAGCCATTTTTTTCAAGATTCCCAAATCACTTCTCTAGAAAAAAGGAGTCCAGCAGGTTGTTAACGACCGATAAGTGTTTTGAGCCAACTGAGAAATTTCCACTTGAACTTTGTTATATTAGCGTTTAGTGGTCAGTTTTATGGGAAGTTTTTTGACCTGTGGAATAATTCCAATGGAAGAAAAAATCAAGAGTATGAAGGTCGATTATCTGGTAGGTAGAAATCAAGATCAAGCGATAGCATAAACTCTTCTCTGCTTGACAACACATATTTGGAAAAAATAACGACAGCACCGGAATTTTTATTGAAAATAGGAATAGTATTGCCTGGTTTCCTAGTTTTTTTTTTCGTGAACTCTTTGTGTTAGTGATACAAAGGCGTGAATATTTTTATTAACAAGGTCTTTGAAAATGAGTAAATCAATAATGGAAAGAATGCTACTAACAGGATGGTACAAGGTGTCATACATTTTGGTCAGTCTGGTTAGTTTTTATTTTTACATCAATTTCCATGGCCAATAATTTCTTGATAGTATCAGTATTTGGAGGAAGTCTACCTCTACTGGTTTAGGACTCAACTTCTGTGGTAGCTGTTCTTTTAATTTTAAATTTAATGCCTTGCCTACTCTTTTATATAGAGCTTTCCATTTATCCTCGAACTGGCATGCTTTTAATAAGGACATACAGTTTTTACACAGGTTTTTTACCAACAATTGTTTTCCATCTAACTTATTTTTTCAATATGTGCAGAAAATATTAAACAACAACTTTATGCCAACGTATAAAATTCCAACTGTTCCCAAACTTCAAAATCTATGCCATTGTTCCAAATTGAAACGTTTAGCCAAAAGCTCTCTCAAACTATTTCTGAACATTATGCAGCCGTAAAAATTAATCTAATTCCAAAGAATCCTCTGAAGATTGGCTCTTATTCAATAGTAAAGACCGTTTAAGCGATTTTATGACGCCTGGGGTGATATACAAATACGACTGTCCTCGGTGTTCTCAAGGAACTTACGTGGGTTGCACTCCAAGACTTCTTAAGATACGCGCCGATTCTCACAAAGGTGTGAGCTATGGAACGGCCAACAAACAGAGTAATCCCGAATTTTCAAATATCAGAGAGCATGCCAAAAAATGTGGCAATAACATTGAATATGATCAATTTAAAATCTTTACAAGGGCCTCTTCCGAGCTAGCACTGTATTCTGGAATCGTTAATTATCAGACATACAGTAACAATGTTGAATGCCCAAAACTCCACCCCTCCATCTGTCGCAACCGGCTTCGCTGACTTTCACGTACCCACATTCCAGTCTCCCTCCTCCTCCATTCTGTATACGCTGGTACTTCCAGCAATGCTTAATTTTTCCCTATGTACAAATGTTCTCTGAAAAAAGATTTAATGTAATTTATTTGCATTTATGATTTACAATATTTACTCTTTTATTGCAGTCTTGAAAATGAAAGTAGTTGTCTTGAAACGTCGGCACAAATAAAAATGATTTTATGTACAAGTCTGCTTCCACTGCCCATACATATATAGTATATATATATATATATATATATATATATATATATATATATATATATATATATATATATATATATATATATATATATATATATATATATGGCAGTGAAACAGACTTGTACATAAAATCATCTTTATTTGTGCCGACGTTTCAAGACAACTACTCTCATTTCTTAGACAGGACTCTATTAGTACATAATGACTGATGAGCTTCTGTGCAGCATTAAACAAACTTCATTCATATAAAAACTGAGAACTACACTTTTGGCAATGTTCATCCACGGGACGATATTTACTATGGTTAACTTCAATCTCCATATTGTTTATTGACGATGAAACTAATTTTCTCTCTTGGGAGGCCCATCATATTTTTAGATTATGATTCAGGTTGTATACTTTACATTAGAACTGTAAAATCAACTAACCAATAAATACATATTTCTTTGAAGCACACACACACCACTAATCAAGGATATAAACTTCACCAGAAATAGTGTAAGCACATATATCTTAATAAATCGCCGATGTCAGACTTCTTGTCCCAATAACTAGAACGCAGAACATCGGTCTTCTTTTCATTTCTGTGGGATAAGGAATTTCGATTAGAAAAAAAAAACCTAAGAAACGAAAATGAAATACGCCAATCGTTTTTCAATGCATATTTTCCCAAGTTTCATGTGACCTGAACCTTTGTGTATCATTGAACGAATAATGCTATTAACACTGAATAATACAGACTCTTGGGCGTCTTTAAATAAAAATTGCTACAATGGTTAGAAGAGTCAGTTTTTCAAGGCACGACTATCGGAATCAAGGTAGGTCTCTGCAGGAAAGGCGTTGCTTGAAGTAAATATGAATAAAAAATAAAGTAAATAACAAATACATAAAATTTCCGTAAAATTATTGAGGAAACATACAGGAAAGATAGGAACGCCCTACTCTCAAAGTAAGTGGCACCAAGAAATGATCGCCCTCGTTGACTGACCCTAAGTTGGCAAATTTACCGATTGAGTGGCCTGGCCTGGCATGTACTACGGCATGGTCTACGGTGGTACAAACTCCTACGTATTAACATCACTGCTCAACCGCATTAAGAAAGAGGATACGAAAATTCGCTTGTACTTCATTCCAATCGGGCCTGTCGTATATCTGCGTATAACCTTTTGACAAACAGTTCCTGTCCTTACTGAAATGCCACAAGGAAACTACATGTGGGTAGAAAACAAGTGGCTGTCCGTTTAGAGTGGAGGCGGTTGTCAAGACCAATATCCAAGATAAGGTCTATAAAACAAACTGTGGCGACTAACGACAGATATGAGCGGAATCCTCGCTGGAGGCAACAGTTACCACAGTATTCCCCGTTTTTCTCTCCTCTTTCCTCTTCTTTTCTATTACGTAATGCAAGAGCAGCATATTCCCACACAAGCCTTACTTGCACCAAGCAACTCTTAATCGCAAAAGCGAATTAACTACGACACGGCACATCCTCATCAACCTCCACTTCACTTTATATGGCGAGAATTATCTGTGATTCATAACAAAGACTTCGTCGTCATATGCACAGTTCTTCCTTCATGAATTCTTTCTTGCTTTCTAAGTTAAAAGCCTTCCAGGTTAACAAGGACCTATGTCACAATTCTCCCTTTTACATAGTAACAATTATTCCTCTTACCTATTACTTGGAAAACTTTCCCACACCCATAAAAACCTTAACCATATTGGTCAGGCCAGTCATTTATTTTAGGTTTACGATTAAGCAAATTAGTGTATGAGTTCGGCAGCTACCATTGTGGTATATTTTCTATGGTATTACCAAATGCTGGATAAAATAATTTTACACACATATATGTGTGTGAGTGGGGGGCTACGAGGTCGCGTGCTGTTTGTGAGAAAAATGAGTTTTTCCGGGTGGTGTTTGCTGTTCTGCTAACACCAAACACTCTCTCTCTCTCTCTCTCTCTCTCTCTCTCTGATGTGTAAAATAATTAACATTTTACACACCTGAGAGAGAGAGTTTGATGTTATCAAAACAGCAAACACCACCCGGAAAAACTCATTTTTCTCACAAACAGCACGCGACCTCGTAACCGCCCCCGCCCCCTTCACGCACATATATAAGTGTAAAATTATTTTATCCAACATTTGGTAAAACCGTAGAAAACATACCACAATGGTAGCTGCCGCACTCATAATAATAGACTTTCCTGTAGATTTTAGTCAGATGAAGCCACTGACAAGACAAGGACAAAGAAAAAAAATATACTCGTGGATTTCGAGTTTTTTTATCAAAACATAAAACTAGGGTCAATAAATTCACTCGCAGTACATCTCTGGGAAATGCATCAGTATTTATAGCCAAACTTTTTAAAGGCCACATACTGAATATCGTTTAAAAACTGCAAGACTATAACTACGGTTAGTCGTCGAATAGCAAAAACTTGAAGAAAGTTGTATTAAAGAATAATGTGTGAGTTGGTTAACACTCTTGATACTTTTACATGCAGCAAACGCAATTTAATTAGATATTTGTTAGTACTTGTCATTTCAGCGTTCTGTAGTTTCAAATCACTCATTCATCAGAGAAATAGGCAAACATTTGCCAAAATTTTCCTTATGCGTCTTCGGAAACTGCTTTATAGCTATTTAGACTAATCAAAAACTCTCACGAAATATGCCTGACCCCTAGAATAGCGAGCGACTTTGACCCACTCTTCTGTTGGGGCTTCTTCCTCATCCCTCCACGGCAAGGAGCGGCGTGACCATGGTCTACGAAAGAGGTCCGTTCATGCGCAGGTGGGAGGGGCTAAACCTACGTCAAGAGGAAATTGGCTATAGAAAGACTCAAAAGGGTATGTTTATAAACCAAAAAATTTGATTTTAATTGGGAGTTATTCAGTGTTTTTTTTTTTTTTAAATTGGAGTTACATCCATACAGTGCATAAATGTTCGGCATAATTCTACAATGATAATGACCAAAATACACGTGAATACTCAACATAAAATCACGATCGAATTTACACCACCTCCTTTCTGCTATAGTTCCTTGACTTGACTGACAGGTAAACAGGTCATCCGCTGGACCTGTGACGTCATGCGCGAACTTTGGGTCAATTGCGAACAGACCTCCTCGTTCTCAGATCTTGGGCGTAACCGTCTCTCACAACGGTCCACTGGATCTGCTCTATTTCATCCTTTGGGTGACATACACACAGCGACCGAGTGAGCATCCGAGCGAAGTTCTGTATTAACTGGTGAGAACGGCATCTTTATACGAAACGCGATTCCAAAACTAAATTTAATTACCATCCGGAAGTAAAACAAATATATTACTACAGTATATTCGCTATGAAGCACTTTCATTCATACGGAAAAATGTGTATAATGTGTGTGTACTGTATGTTGTATATATATATATATATATATATATATATATATATATATATATATATATATATATATATATATATATATATATATATATATATATATATAAATTATACTGTACATTCCTTATTAGGAAAATTAATAACAGCCAAAAACAAGAAAGCAACTTAGCCATTAAGTACAGATTTTTGATCATTAAAATATTTTTCATGTTAATAATCTATTTTTTCGTGAGAACGCCATCGGCAATGAGAAAATAAGGATATCTACAGATGATACCATTTTCATGAACCCCGTTTACTACAGAGAAAAGAAGGTGCTTACATATGCATGTTGATATTCATACTAAGAGGATATAAATGATTACATGCATTCGTTTCGCATATAGCCAACGTATCATCCACACAAATGCTCCTAACCAGCGGAGGGAGGGAAATGTTAGTGTTTCCATGTCAGTATCAGCAAAGTACGGGTCGGGATAGCTAATGAAGACTAGATGATATAGTGGTAGAAGTTAAAGTACCCCGAGAAGCAGAGTCATCTCAGCGGGCAAAGTATATCACAACACGCGTGTCGCAGTGATGATCGCTCACTGATATTCGTAAACTTTAAAAAATATATATTTGGCGGTTTCATTAATATATAAATAAAAAGATAAACATAACAGGTGTACAACTTTAACTGAACATTAAGAGAATAAATACAGTTTAGGGATCGGTCCAGTACAGCTGAAAAGCACCTTATTCTGACCATGGGAGTTCGGGTACACAGTTTGGGAACACTTGCAGTACGTACCTGTGGGTTCATAAGGTGAGGGTGACGACACATTAAATCCCGATGGAGACGTGGCTTATATGATTAAGTGCACACCTAAAACAAATTTAGGAGCTTCCTACACGTGAAACCTTTTGCAAATGCGCGCGTTCGGGCGCGTGCTTGTGTGTTGCTTTGGAGAAGACCGATGATATTTAACGAACACGGAATGACGCGTTAAAGTAAAAAAGTCAAGCAGCAAGTTGGTTTCGTGTGTGTGTGTGTGTGTGTGTGTGTGTGTGTGTGTGTGTGTGTGTGTGTGTGTGTGTGTGTGTGCGCGCGCCTTAAGGAAAGGCAGCAGATATATTAGAATAAAATGGAAATTAAGAGAAGGGATAGTTTTTGTTATCTACTGACAGCCACGTGTCTTTCATATTACCGGTATCTATGCATATGTTTTCAAAATGCTGCTTATTTACATCAGGAGAAAAATTTAGCCTGTTTATACTACGCCTATGATAACTGATACTTTACCAGCAGAGTAACGCTTACAGAAATAAAGGGAATATTTATGCTTAAATTTTATTGCATACCAATGATTTTACAACAGCAAATGTACATGCTCATGGGTTTTTAAAAGGACCCACTCCAGTCTATACTGTAGATAGGGCCCTCAAGTCCGGAAATGGACGCACTTAGGTTTGTAAATGGGCACACTTGGGCTCGCTTAAGAACCCACTTGGGTTTGTGAATGGCATACTTCAGAGCCATGTACGCACTCGGAGAGATAAGGAGACAAAGAGCTCGAAGGAGTAGATAGACGAGGCTCTTTCGCATAAATTGTAGACTAACAGAAAGATCACATACTGAGCTGGCAGAGATAGAAGAGAGCCAGAAGCTCAGATGAGTGACGACGGGAAGAGCGAATTAACGACAGTAGTACGGGAAAGGCTTGAAATTAGACCCATGTCCCGTTAATGACGAGTTCAGAATTTTTCCACACGCTTGCAGAGCTGTACCATTTAAAGCTTTTGTCATACACACCAACTTCGACCACTCTGACACCCGTTCCCCCACGAAAACAATATACGGAACGAGAGAACTGCCAAACTAAATTAGGCCTATTCATAATGAGATAAAGCTGAAGTTTGCTTCAGCTATACTTGCTGTTAATCCCTCGCAACATAGCTGAGTCGGATGGGACTCATTCACCGAAACGAACGTCGACTATTTAGTAGACCAGTCTCTCGTTTTTTACCGAAATTTGACAGAGTCCACAGAACAATATCATGGAAGATCTTGCCTCACTATGGCATTCCGATTAGATACGTAATGGTAGCAGAAATTAACCATAACAGAAGTATAGGTAAAGTTAAAGTTGATGGGGTCTTGTTAAATGAATCGTCAGTAAATAGCGATGCTAAAAGGGGATATTTCACCAGTGCTGTTTGCACTTCCCATTAATTTTACGTTAAAAAAATAAAAGTCTAAAGATGGAAGAGAAGGTTTAGTAGAGTTATGACATTACGTTGACAGACTTAGAATATGTATATGATGCTGATATAATTAGAGAAACAACACAGACTTACAACGCTTACTCAACTGAAAGCGTTAAATATATCCAGAGATGGGATAAAATACATCTTACGAATAACTGAGGTAATAAGGACAAGAGTATGCAAAAAGGGATGAATAACATCAGGTGGAAGAAGGATTTATGAGGGTGAATCTTTTAAATATTCAGAAGCAATGATGCCCAGCACAGGTTCTCTCGAGATGGAATTTAGTGAAAGTCTACAAAAAAAAAAAAAAAGTTAAATCAAACAATGGACAAGATGAATAAGATTTGGAAATCAGAGACTGATATTGCACACATAAGATTACAAATTAGTAAAGTAAGATCTGTATAGCTTTACAGACAAGAATCATGGTATGACAATGGCGCTACACATAAAGCATTTAGTCGATTTGAAAACATGAAAGCGTTAGGAAGA
>NC_089744.1:47256598-47281598 GCF_040412425.1 Macrobrachium rosenbergii
AAAACACCCTTGAACAAACAAACAAAACACACTTGTACTCTCCCACCTGTTATCAGTCTTCCTAACACTACAGGGCAACCCCTTTCCTAAATCTACATCCCCCCCCATCACCCCCTACACACACTCATTGTCCTCCCCATTCCAGCACACCCTGTCCTTTCACCTGTCTCTCAAACTGCTAAAACAAACTTTGTCTCCTTAAATAAATCAACAATGATACATTTCTTCTTTTCTCCACCACATCCCAGCACATTCAAAATCCCAAGAACACTGTAATTTATTCTTTCTGTTTTTACAATTTTCAAAACCAATACCATGGGGCTTGAGGGATTCTACAAACCTCTTGTCCCCAGCCAGTTGGTACCTTTCAGACCACACTATCCATATATATAATGTATGTCTGTATGTAAATATATTTATGTATCCTTCCATTCTACAACCTTGAAAGAGCCCTCCACAAATCCTCAAGTCACTTCCACACAACAAATTGATGACAATCCATTTCACTTATGTATACTGTAGGTAACCTTCTCTTCCAAACACTAACTGATTTTCTTTAGAATGCATCTCATTGCTTGCGTAGTCTAATTCTCAAATCCACTAGTTAAAAATATTCCTCTCCATTTAACACATTCCTGAGCTCTTGCTCACATTCACTCTAAATATTTCACCATCTCACACTTTCATCTCCCTCACTTTTTCCTCAACTTCTTTAGTCACTAACGTCTCATATCACTATCCTACCATGAACTTCTTCAATACCTCCTACTTTTGTTCACAGAAGTAGCCCTGGTGGATCACTACCCAAATGTTGAACTTTGCATACTCGCCAATTTCTCATATCACATTATCTTTAATCTTAACTATTTTCATTAGTTTTCTCACCCTTTATCAATCTCACTTGTCTTGATATATACATGTCCACATTCAGTGCTTTCTTTTCTAGTTAGAACAAGTTTCACTTCTCACTTTTACTTCAATCAGATAAATGATCTAATAGATATGCCTCCAGCCTTTTCTTCTTGTACCGAGAGATATATCGACAACTTCACCTACTCTGTATCAGTAAACATCCTAACAAACTTGTTTCCTCTTTATTTTCTTGCTTTTACAAATTTAATTATAAATGGTTTTTAAACCATGGATGTCCAACAATAAAGCCCTTTTCAATTCAAATATTCATAATGCTTTCTCCATTCCTATTTATATCAGGTACTCCCTACCAAGCACATATTCCATAATTTTATCGTTAACCTTTAACTCAAATCAGCCATTATAACCTTTCCTCTTCCTATAAACCTTGACAAACAGTGTGTTCTCAGAAACCTCTTTCATTCACACTATTCCATTTCTGGACAAAATACACTTACTCTGCAACTTTTCTACTGCAATACTGAACTTCACAGACACAGAGTCCTGCACAAAGACATTTGGACTCATTCGCCCACTGGCAAAGTCTTCCTTGTAAAAATTACTCCTCAACTTGCTTTACATGTTCCAAACAGACTTTCCAATGCAGCTCTCTCTCTCTCTCTCTCTCTTTCTCTCTCTCTCTTTATACACACAAACACGTAAGTATGTACATACATATATTTTAAGCCAGAAGATGAAGTTAAACACACCTCCTCAGGTGTCTAAAATACTGTTTCACTTGTTTCTGCCGACCTGTTTTCATAATAACTGGATATTCCAGCAATTACAGTTTTATATATATATATATATATATATATATATATATATATATATATATATATATATACATATATATATATATATATATATATATATATATATATATATATATATATATATATATACATATTCAGTGACTCAACTGGTCACTTTTTATCAGATATGTATGGTTAGGACAGCAACGTGACCTTGTTCTGATAACACTTCGAATCTTACTACCACCACCAGAATTACTTCATATTACTGCATTTGGATCTATGGCCTTGTAGTGACAAGCGCATCTGAAAAATGTTTGACGAATTCGAGAAGTTAAGACGCCATTGTGGTTGCTACAATTACGTATGTGTGTGTCTGTGTGAGATACATTACACACACACACACACACATATATATATATATATATATATATATATATATATATATATATATATATATATATATATATATATTATATATATATATATATATATATATATATATATATATATATTATATATATATTACATATATATATATATATATATATATATATATATATATATATATATATATATATATATATATATATATATATTACATTTGTACTTGTGCTTGTTTGTATACATAAAATACATGCATTTACGGTACAAACTGTGAATGAACCAAGTTGTTTCTGCTTACGCTAGCCATGCGCACGTCCTCTGAGTGTATGATTTAACTAATATTGCACTGGATAATTTACGAGCTTGTTGGCGCGCCTGGAACCCGGGCTGTTGTCTCCCCTGCCCTCCCGTTCCCCTACCTACCCCGATCCTACCCGGGGGACGACAAATTAGATCAGATCCTTTCGGATTTTACTGTTATGGATATCAGCTCTCATGACTTATTACGTGTTAAGAGTATGCATTCATGCGCATGAACGGACGAACGTATCGCCGTTAAAGAATTTCGAAATTATGGACAGAGGTTTAGTACAAAAACAAGGTCATCACGATGGGAGACTGAGCGTCACGGAAGTAGACAGAATTTCCTTGAAGTTAATCAAACAAAAATAATACAAGCCAACTTATAATTGTGTACTGGATTAATTTACTTTTTTACAAGTAAGTTGTGAAAGCCTTCTCTTACTTGGATTTGCGGAAAACATAAGAGGGAAAAATCCATATAAGGACTGATCCAGCATACTGACGTGAAAAAATTACATTATAGAAGCGAAATTAACTATTGTGCCATATTTTAATTCTGTTTGTACAAATCTGAGTAAGTGTTAGAACGTCTTCCCCGGAAGTGATATTTTAGCTGAAAATTTACATTTTCTAAAAAATATTCCGTCAGGACTTGTTTTATCACTATTATCATCATTACAGCGACATTAGCTGCAGATGTAGCATAAATCTCACTATTTTTAACAACGCTGCTACTACAATCACTGCTAGCACACGGAATGCAAAACACAATAATGATAATCAAGTAATCAACGATCACTGCTTTCATACAACATACCCCGAGTTTCAGAGTTGTCAAACTAAGCTGCCTCAAATGATCTAGCATTACTAAGTGCCCTAACATACAATTATCACTCAGAACACTTAAATAGCAACAATTTCTGCCCCAGGAAGTGGACGAGGAGAACGAGGTGGGCACTGGGGAGGTGACCGAAGAGAGTGCAGCAGCGGCCAGCAAGTCCGAGCACGACCTCCGTCAGCAGTTCGAGAGATTCCTGGAGAGGATGGACCGTCGGAGGGCTCACCCGCCCAAGACAATATTGGAGGGCGTCGACACACTTGCCAGAGAGGTTAGAATCCCACTCGTTTATACTTTTTTACTTTTTCACATTATGGAAGCGAAATATATGGCTCAACATGTTGAATGTGGTGAACTACCATTGTCTCTCCACAGAGAGTTTGTAACAATGAAGAGTGCCTTGAGAATTCAGACAAGTGATTCTCCAACCAAAAAATTATTTGAATTAAGAGATGTATTTATAAGCAATCACTCACCACCTTTCCCTGTAAGAGCTAGAAGATTGTTTGAGTAGTTGAATATAAATATAAATAGTAAAATTACCTCCTCCTTGGACTACGAATAGATTAAGAATTTGCACACACTTGAAATATTATTCAAAAAGTTACTCATTTACCCCAGAACACCACAGACAACATACAATAGAGCATATAAGTCGAAATGGTCCACATTACGCAATATACACAGACCGATCTAAATCAGAGTACGGAGTGGGGTATGCTGCAGTATCCCAAGACAAAATTGATCAACTCTCTCTACCTGATAATGCCTCGATAATTACAGCTGTTATGTGCAATAGCATCAGCCATAAAAATAATCAAAGAAACCTCGTAATAATTTTGTAATTTTGACCGACTCTAGAAGCGTCATCGAAGCCATTCAGAATTACAAACCAAACAATAATATTCTCCAACAAATAAAGTTATTACTCCATAAGTTATATAATACCGGGAAAAATATAGAAATATGTTGGATCCCTGCCCATATAGGGATTAAGGGAAATGAAGAGGCTGATAAAACAGCTAAAGATGCAGCCCATTTGACACGATCTCTTGTAAATATCCTAGTTAACGATTATATAACACATATAAAAGTAGGCATTATAAACAAATGGCAAAATAAATGCAATGAAGAACCTGAAAATAATAAGAAGATGAAGCAAATAAAACCTGGAGTTATAAAATAGAGTTCATCATACCAAAGAGAAAGACACGTTTCCGAATAGGCCATACTCGTCTGACACATGGACACTTAATGAGCAGCCCACATAAACCAGCTCCCGAATGTTTAGAATGCAAAGTGATAATAACAGTTAAACATGTAGTATGCGAACGCCCAAAATACAACCAACATCGGTTATCAACTTTTGGAAATGGATCGATTGGTGAAGTTTTATCAGAATCTGCAACATTTTCAGTTTACTCAATTTTACAAAAGTATAAAAAGTAATTTATGAAAACACAAAATCCCACCAAGCAACTAATAAAAAAAAATCTTAATTTTTAAAAATCTTAAGTTACTCAGAATTTTATCATCGCTCAGTTTTTTTATTTTTTTTATTTTACAGATGAAACTTGAGTAAACGTATTTAATGTGTGCATGTGTTCTAGTACGGAAGCATATGCCTTTTCACACATTTTAAAATTTTCATTATTCACTCATCATCTAGTCCCAGTGCTTAGCCTATGGCTTAGACCTGGTACTCCATTTCATTTTAATCCTTCGGGCCAGCCCTATGAGAGCTGTTAATCGGCTCAGTGGTCTGGTTAAACTATTTTAATAATTAATAATAATAATAATAATAATAATAATAATAATAATAATAATAATAATATATATATATATATATATATATATATATATATATATATATACATATATATAATAATCGTTGTTTCTTAACCAGTTGGGACTTCGCATCTCTCCGGTGACTACCATTGGGTTTAAGTTATTCACGAGGTATAATGAATTTGATGTTAAAACTAAATTTGTGGCTTGATGTTTGTGAATATAAAAAGGCCATGGTGAATATGACAAAAATTGTACACTATAATATATATATATATATATATATATATATATATATATATATATATATATATATATATATATATATATATATAAATATAATCAGATATGAAGACGAGAAAAGTTATTAAAGGAAGTAACTATTTGAGCTCTTGGCTATTGAATCTTCCTCCCTTGACTCTAAATTAACTATTACTACACAAATAACAAAAGAATAAGAGAAGCATATGTGAAGGATTACGAGTAAGCTAACAGATGTATTCATGATATTTCCAAAAATAACAACCTGACATTATTCCTCCTAGCGCCATTCACTGCTATATTAAGATTACTGCCTCGTCAGACACGCACAGCTCTGTATAAATACTTACATACAAGAGAAGGCACGATTTATTACTTAACCCGGAGGGGGTTGCTAGGGATAGTTACCTCTGCAGGGAGGATATGGCTACCCTATTTGTTCAACCTGCCTGTTGAAAAGGTTTCTCCAAAGCATAGAACTGCATATTACAGAAACATCCACTGAAACTGGTGACCACGGTCTTATTATTCCTTGAAATGTTAGAGATGATGAACATTTGAACTCGGGAGCAGATTACAAGGAAACGCACATTTCCATGCCATTTAAATGAGCTATTTAATCCAAAAGATAATCCATCTGAACTGAGTGTAAATCTGAACTAGAGGAAACAGTTCAAAGTTCTTGAAGGATAACCTTATATTTTACAGCTTAAGTTATCACTTAGCCCCAATGAGTGAGAACGAAAAATTTTAGTTTTTTCAGGAAAAGAGGAAATTTAGTTTAGAAAAGGAGAAAGGGAGGTAGACGCATTTTTAATAATTTCATTACATCTGTAAAGGATTTTACTACATAATAAGGACACAAAGATAATGCATATCATGTGATCTTTCCTTATAGCCTGTTACCGGCAGTTGACCCTGTGGTTTAAGCATCTTTTATTTTTTTTTCTGTAGAGAAATAGATTTGTTTATTTCCTTATATTTTTTATCCTTTAGCCTAACAGTAACTATATTCTAAGGCAAGTAAAAGGTGCAGATTAGGATATGATTTTATCTTGAGTAATTTTATCTCGGCAATGATGGTGATTCGTTTGCTATGAAACGTTGCGTATAGATTATCATCGAATGATACTTCAATCTATTTTCACTCCTTCTCTTTCTCTCTCTCTTGCTGGTATGGCACAGTGTATGTATGTATGTATGTATGTATGTATGTATGTATGTATGTATGTATGTATGTATGTATGTATGTATATATATATATATATATATATATATATATATATATATATATATATATGATAATTATAATATAACATGATAGTTAAAATAAGAGAATTGAACCTCGGTTCTCAAGCAGAATTTGCAGTCATGCCGGTGAGTTGCAAGCATACGGCTTTACTGACGCCAAAACGGAATTTTTTTTTCCTCCCAGTCGGAAGTTAGTGCTACTTAAATGCCTATCTGTTGTTTAGCCTTAAGTATACGTCCATCGAAAGCTCTCTCGTACTTCAGTACCGAAGTACGGGACATAGGCTATATGCATGCTGTAGTGGAGTTCGTAAAGCTGTGTGACTGCTACTTGGAATACACGAGTTCAAATCCTGGTTGAGAGCTAAATTTCATTTCTGTCATTTATCTTAATTCAAATAATTTTTTGGTTGGAGAATCACTTGTCTGAATTCTCAAGGCACTCTTCATTCTCAAGGCACTCTTCATTGTTACAAACTCTCTATGGAGAGACAATTGTAGTTCACCACATTCAACATGTTGAGTCATATATTTCGCTTCCACAATCAACGATAGACAACACTGTTGTTTTATACAATACAGTAAGGGTATGTCTATCGGCTCCGCAAGTAGTTTGATAGTTTTTTAATTAGATTTAATGCCCTTTTATATTCTGACTTCATGTATGTTATGTGAGCTATCCAATCTAGGTGAGTATCAAATACTAATCCCAAAAATTTTGCTGTTTGGTTAATTGGTATGGAATGATTTTTTATTTTTAAATCTATTTCTTCACCTTTCTTCCACTTTTTTTTTTATAAAACACGACCGCCTGAGTCTTAAGTATGGATGATTTAAAGCCGACAGATAAGGTCCATTCATCTATTTTTATTATAGCTTCGTTAATGATTCGCTCTGCATGTTTTAGCGAGATGCTGAATAATATATTGCAAAATCAGCCATATAGAGGTTACTTTTTATTCCAAGAGGTAGATTATTACTTACATCATTTATTGCTAGAGTAAACAGTGTGCCACTAAGGACGCTTCCTTGTGGAACACCATTTTCAAGTGGAAATTAACTTGAAAATGCATCATCAATTCTCACCTGAAAAGTGCAATTTGTCAAAAAGTTTTGGATAAACCCGGATAAATGTCCGCGAGTGCTGTAGTTATGTAACGTTTTTCATATTGCATATCTCCATGTAGTATCATATGCCTTTTCAGTGTCAAAAGAGGCGGCTATAGAAATTTGTTTTCGTTCAATCCTCTTCGTATGTGGTCTTCTAAGTTAGACAGAGAATCCAATGTAGATCTGTTACATTGTGACCCGATTCGAGTGGGAGTCAAAATTTTATTTTCTCGCATGTGCCATGTTAGTCGAGCATTTACCATTCTCTCTAGTATTTGCATGTAATTGTTTACGTTACTGGGATCCTTTCCAGGTTTGGGGATAGGAATAATTATAGCTTTAAGCTATTCATCACAAAATAAATTTCAAAGTCATAAGTGATTATAAAATTGTAATAAGTATGACTTTGACAACGTTGCTAAGTGGCAGGTCATTTCAAAACAAATATTGTCGCCCCTGGGGCAGATTTATTGCTGTTGAAGAGAGCAAATTCCAACTCTTCCATATTAATTTTTCTATTATACTATATATCTTCTATTGTTTCAAAATTTATTGTTAATAATTCTATATTATTTTTCTTTGTGCGGAAGTGTTCATCTAAATTATTATCATTACTTACACTTGCTTTCACTACTTACATTTGTTAAGCTTTCTCCTGTAACATTACTTATTTAATATGGCATGTCTAGGTGGTTTAACACGGGTACCATTTATTTTCCTGAAATTTTCCCATATTTTTTCTATGGGAGTATTATTAGAGAGATCTGATACATATTTCCTCCATGAAATTATTCTTTCTTGAATTACTTATTTTTTAAATTTTGCAGATATTTTGTTATATAGAGGCTTTAATGTGTCAGTTTCTAATAATAATATAGCCAGTTTTTGCAAATTTTCTTCTGCTATCAGTAATATTTTATTTTACTGAACTTTCTGTTCAAATTATCTAATCATCTTCCAATTTGGTGTTTTATTTTTATTAATTCTACTAATTTTTCAGACCACCATCGGGCTTTGTCTTTTGTTGGCTGAGATTTTGATTTTGGTATTGCTTTATCAACAGCATTTTTAATGAAATCAACAATAAATCTATTTGTTCCATAATGAACTTGTATATACTCAAATGGTGGGATATTACTAGTGTGGAATTCATATAGTTCCCAACCTGCTTTATAAATTTTATATTCAGGGACATGCTTGGCGGGATTATTTTGTAATAATGAAATTAATATTGGGAAATGATCACTGGTATGCAAGTCATCAACTGTATTCTAATCCAGTCTATCTACTATGCTTGAGGGACATAGTTAAGTCTAGGAGAAAAACATTCAATGTGTTTTTGAAAAATATGTGCTGATTTCGTTATCATATATACAGCACATGTCGTTTGAATCTATGCATTCTTCAATTTTACTTCCTGCTGTATTTGAGTTTGTACAATTAGAGTCCCATATCGGGTTGTGAACATTAAAATCACCTACTATTAATTTAGGTTCCTTGGCACTTTTAAGTAACTCTAAGTTTATCAATGTCGCAATTTTTATTAGGTTAGTTGTATAAATTATAAATTACATAAATATCGTTTTTTATTCGGATTTTAATACCTGATATTTGTAAGTCATTAATGTTTACAGGTACTTTGTCATAAACTACTTTGTTATGTACATATATGGCTGTATCTAAATTTCCTTCACCCTCTCTTGATGCTGATGCTAAGGTGCATTTACCTATTACTGATACAGTTTTGTTGACGTGTTGTAAACGTCGTATTAGGTGTAATCTGGTCTGTAGACCACTTACGTTCCATTGTATAATATAGCTATTGAAAATATTTTGTTATAGCCGTCGAATTTTGCTTTCTTTTGTTTGTATTATCAATTTTGGTTTTTTCTACTAATTCGCTCGCGACATTCACTTGTTGTTCTTTATAATATATTAAGTGCTCAATGCACATGCAACCTTTTTCATGGGTACTCAAATCTGTGGTTCCTTTTTTCTGTATTTCATAAAATTTCTTATAATGTTTGTTAAACCATCTTTAGTTATGTTTTTATTATTGCACAATTCAACCAAACAATCATTACATCCAATGTGTTTTCATGTACATTTTTTGTTCCATTTGCTCTTGTACCAACTATATGGAGCAATCTCTTCTTCCTTGACATAATCATTATTATCTATGGTATGGTTCTCTTGCACTTCTTCAGTGTTTTGGATATCTCTATCCATAGGTTTGACTATTATTTTATGAGATAAAGATACATTCTTAGTTTGTTTTTGTTCTTTCTTCATATCCTTTGTCTTTGGTTTAACCGATGTTGCTCTAATAATAGTTTTTTTTGTGGTGTTCTCTCCAAATGTCTCTTTTTATCTTTAATTTCCGGTCCTTCACAACTTTTCTCTGTTACTTCTGTAGTAGTATCTTCTTGTGCTCCTATTTACATTAAGATTTCAAATGAATCTGATAAAATGTTATCCATATCCTTTGTACTTGTTTCTTGATTCTTTACCATTTTAGTTTTTTCTGTAAAACATTATCTCCTTGAGATTTATTGAGCTGCGTTTTGTTAGTTCTATCTGTATGTGTTTTTGTTTTAGTACTGGTTTTTGTTATCGAAGAATATGTATGTTTCTTAGCAGGATCTTGAATTCCTCTCACTTTCAATTCTAATTTAGCCTCTTATAGACATCCCTGTTCTTTCTTGTAAAATTGTTAATTCCGTATTGTATATGTAGTACATACATTCTTTGGATCTTGCATGATTATTCTGCCCACAGTTTACACATTTTGGTTCATTGCACTTCCATTGTGTGGTATGTTCAGGAGATCCACAATAAGCGCATACCGATTCATTTCTACAATTTTTCTTTGTATGCCCATAATTACTGCAATTTTGACACTAGTGGCTTTGGGACATAAGGTCTTAACTCTCTCATTTGGCATAAAATTTTTATTTTTTGTGGTAGATCTTCACCCTCAATTTTTTTTTTTTTTTTTTTTTTTGCTACTTTTAATGTTTGTTTACGGATTTTTTTTCTTGGTATAACATATACTTCACAATCTCTTTTTTGAGAGTCTAATAGCATTTTCTTTTCGATTGGTTCGTTATTATTTTCAGGAAGTACAAAGGTACCTTAAATGCTGTTCATAGTATCGTGTTTTTCCACTTTCACGTTAATGTTATCTATATTTTTCAAAGTCAAATAGTCTTCCGACTGACTTTTTGTTGTGGCTTCCGTAAGCCAAGTTTTCTCCTTTATTTGTCTGAACGACATTTCTGCCGTTGGATGCCTATTTAATAGATAATTTTCTCATTTTAAAGCTGAAATATTTTGGTCAGCTTTTGGCCAAACTTCCACTCCCAAAGAGGGAGTCGAAGTGAGTCAAGGTTGGGTCATGCCGATATTTACTCTTTTTGGGTGTTTTATACAGAATTAAAGTTTTTATGCCACCCTGATTTTGATTATTTGGATTTACACAAAATTGTCCATTTCCATACCAGAAGATCTGCTCTGTACTGGAGCAGCGGTCGTCAACTGTGTCAAGATGGTTCCATCAAAGGGTCCAGGGGTACTCAAAACTCTATAATTACTACTCATAAAGACTGGGGGAAAATAAATTTTAACCTGAAAACCTTAAAAAATATCATCAGCCTTTCATGGAGTTCATTCTTCCACCAATGGCACTAGTGAGAACTGACTCCCAAATTTCTGCCCCCTACCCTACCCCACAGGAGATGGCACAGCATGATTAGAGTGGCCCAAGTGTAAGCCAAACCTGCTTCCTAGGACTGAGAGTATTACAAGGATACAATCATCCCCACCCTAATCATGTTATGGGCAAACCAGATAGAATGCCGAGTCCTATCCCCAGAACCAGACCCCCTGGAATCCGTGGTCCAGCCCTAACCCCAGAACCAGACCCCCTGGAATCCGTGGTCCAGCCCTAAAGGATAGTTCCGCCTTTGAGCTATCAATCTTATAACTCTCAGGTCTGAACATTATCAGACAGCTGATGGTCCTACCACAGTTCCCACTATTTAGCTTCGGATATAAACCCAATCCCAGCTATGATCATCTTTTACTATTACAGGGTCCAATAAATTTTAGCAAAAGTAGAAAATTCCAAAAAAATTAATCCAAACAAATATATAATGATATACAGGACTCTTGGACTCACACCCGGGAACAAATTCCTGGGGTTCAAGAGCCCCCTCACCACGTCAAGGTGGTCCCACATCGAGGGGGAGAGGAAACAACGAAATACATTGTCTGTGGTCAGAGTCACTTTCATTTTCATTGTTTCCCACCCAGTCAGCGGTTCGAATGCCACTGGTGACGAAGCCCTTATCACTTCACCATTCCCCTTGGCTTTAAGTTATTCATGAGGTCTAGCGAATTGAATATTAAACAAAATTTTTGCAAATTTGTATGATATATATATATATATATATATATATATATATATATATATATATATATATATATATATATATATATATATATATATTATATATATATATATATATATATATATATGTATATATATATATATATATATATATATATATATATATATATATATATATATATATATAATATATATAAAATTGGCTAAAATTTTCTTTAATTATATATACAAAAATGGATGTATGTATTTATGTTCCACATACACTCTGAAACACACAGTAATTTCAACCAAACTTGTTATGATGAATTACTATCTCAAAAAGAACACTGTGTGTGGGTAAGACATTACTGGCACCAAAGGGGGGTGTGGGAAGGGGGTGACATGTAAAAATAACCAAGAATGACAGATATTAGTGTCTAATCCACAGTTTTCGAGGTCGCTGAGATGAATGGTGACACTTCCAATGCCCTTTTAGTCCAAGTTCAGCCCCAATAGGAAAGGGGGTGAGAAAGGGTGGGAATGAGGGTGACGTAAAAATTACCAAAAACGACAAATATTAGTGTCTAATCCATAGTTTTCAAGGTTGCTGAGATGAATACTGACACTCCCAATGCCCTTTAAGTCAGGGTTCAGCCCCCAATAGGAAGGGGGGTGATAAGGGTGGGAAGGGGGTGATGTAAAAATAACTGAAAACGACAGACAGTGTCTATTCCATAGTTTTTGAGGTCGCCGAGATGAATAGTGACACTCCCAATGCCCTTTAAGTCAAAGTTCAGCCCCCGATAGGAAGGTGGGTGAGAAGGGGTAGGAAGGGGGTGTATTACGATCTCGCTTTTCGAGATCGACAGGTTCTTTAAAATAAACAAGCAATTGGGCTGTAATGACTGACGAGAGGTGACAAACAAAGGAGGGAGGAGCTGAACAAAACCAAAATGTTACCTTAAAATCAATTTATTTACAGTAAGCTATGTACATATTTACAGTCGAGTCAGGTTCAGTTAAATTTAAAATAAATGAACATATCATAAATGACCAAAAGCATCATAAGGATGAGCAGCTCAACAGACACATTACAAATGACGAGTCAAAAAAAACATAAAACATTAGCAGCACAATAATTACATTTACATAAAGTCAGAACCCAGAACAAAATAAAAGCCAGAGCAATAAATGGTCAAATCAATAAAATAGATTATCAAATCATAAACATACAAAATCATGAATATTAACAGGCAGCAAAGCAATAAACATCCTCAGACGAACTCAATAGAGCCGTCGAAACAGTCCCAAGCTGCTTAACAGGAACACTGCAGGACAACTCCGACAGAGTCGAAACGACAACCATCTCGTCCTCAAGCACAGTGCTGACGTCCTCCTCCAGTACCGACGACCGCGACGGAGCCGATACGGCAACCATCTCGTCCTCCAAGAAACGTACTGACGTCCTCCTTCAATTACGACCAAGACAGAGCCGACACGGCAACCATCTCGTCCTCAAGAAACTCTCTGCTGCTAGGACCTGACTCGCAAAGTCGCAGGTACAGATACCTGCTGCTGCCCTGGACCATCGGTCGTTCTGCTCTCCAGAACCTGGCTCGTTGCTGCTACGAACCTGACTGACGCTGTCAAGCACTCCACGACAGACGTCAACTCACCAGCACGAAAAAAACACAAATAAAGGAGGCAACAACCCACTAAGGGAACAATCGACAAACACTTGTTCCTAACAGGGTGACATGTAAAAATAACCGAAAACGACAGATATTAGTGTCTAATCCAAAGTTTTTGAGGTCGCTGAGATGAATAGTGACGCTCCCAATGCCCTTCAAGTCGAAGTTCAGCCCCGATAGGAAGGGGGGGTTGATAAGGGTGGGAAGAGGGTAACATGTAAAAATAACCAAAACGACAGATATTAGTGACTAATCCACAGTTTTCGAGCTCACTGAGATGAATACTGACACTCCTGATGGCCCTAAAGTCCAAGTTCAGCCCCAATAGGAAGAGGGGATGAGATGGGGTGGGAAGGTGGTGACACGTAAATATAACAGAAAACGACTGATATTAGTGTCTACAGAGAGAGAGAGTATACCTTAGTTTAATCAGACCACTGAGCTGATTAACAGCTCTCCTAGGGCTGGCCCGAAGGATTAGATTTATTTTACGTGGCTAAGAACCAGTTGGTTACCTAGCAACGGGACCTACAGCTTATTGTGGAATCCAAACCACATTATAACGAGAAATGAATTTCTATCACCAGAAATAAATTTCCCTAATTCTTCATTGGCCGGTTGGAGAATCGAACATGGGTCCAGCAGAGTGCTAGCCGAGAATGATACCAACCCATCCAATGATTAACTATATAATCCATAGTTTTCAAGCCTGCTGAGATGAACAGTCACACTCTCGATGCCCTTTAAGTCAAATTTCAGCCCGATAAGAAGTGGGGGTGAGGAGGGGTGAAATATAACAGGAAAGGGAGAGAGAGAGAGACAGTGAGTTTATCAGTTGTCATTCAGACTTTTCCCGGGCAGCGCTGGGTTGGTCAGCTAAAATGTATATGTATATATGTGTATATATATACATATATATATATATACACAAAAACTGGCTCAAATTTCGTCTAATATTCAATTCACTATAACTCGTGAATGACTTTGAGCCAAGGGGAATGATAAAGTAATAAGTGCTTCGTCACCAGTGCCATTCGAACTGCCGACTGGTTGGGAAACAACGAAAAAAATATATATATATATAATATATATACACACATATATATATATATATATATATATATTATATATATACATACATATATAATATATATATTATATATATAATTATGTACATGTGTATATATAATGATTGTTTCACTCTCGTGTTTATACAGAAATGGAGTCTTCATCTTCCTTTTAACGAATTATTTTCATGTTATTGCTCCTATTATGTAAGTGGCAATTCTTGCAAATAAAGGTTTGCACTTGCTACTTGGCAGAAGAACACTCATTGCAATTACGAAAAATCTAAAATTTAATTTTTCCATAACGGATGGGTATGTACTCCATTATTTTACAGCCTGAAATCACGGCCGTGTCATCTTCATCACCCTTTAGCACTGCAGTCAGCGAAACGGGTTGGGAGTGGAGTGAGGGAGGGTTGAGGGAGTAAGGGGAAAATAAGGAGAGACTATCAGGTGTCGTAGATGGCGCCACTGGAACCTGTTTCATTCACTATCATGGGACAGACAGGTAAACCCTCAGGTAAACCACACCTGTATTAGTGCGTTTTACCTGGCCATGCACCCCCTGTCTCATTCGCTTGTCTCGTGTTTTCTATCTCTCTTTCTCTCTCTCTCTCTCTCTCTCTCTCTCTCTCTCTCTCTCTCTCTCTCTCTCTCTCTCTCTCTCTTAGTAGCACCAGAAAAGGGTGTAACGAAAAATCTATGCCCTGCTAACGGCAGGTTAATGGCCTCGATCCAAAAACCATTTGATATGTATTTGAACTTTATCAAGTAACTACTTGAACAGAATCTCTTTAGGTTTCTCATGAAATCAATAAATGCACAGAACCGAATGACCTCGTACATTCTACCCGTGTTTTGGCTCCTTTCATAAGAGACAGCCATATGCACAGTCCAAAATCTCCAAAAAAATTATAAATACTTGCAAAGAAGGCTATCGAAACACTTATGAAGCACTTTGCATCATATGGCATATAACTACTGGATGATATAACCCAGCAGGTCGGTCAGCGTAACATTTGGAGTCAGTGTCACACTAACCGAAACCCTTCAACATTTATCAATCGTATCATATTAGGTGTTGTTGTAAGGATTACTACTGGCACTAGATCGTGACTGAGATGGCGATTGGACGGCGTCACAGTTATAAAATAACTTTCATTGTCTTCAGATGCTTTATGCAAATATATTTCATTAACAAAGTTATGGTTCTCCCCTACATCCAAAATAAGGCTATGTATGCCAACCTGAAGTGTACACCAAACTATGCGGTTTAACTACCTTGAAAAGTCTGCGTTCATAAACAGAGTGCACAGATAACAATTTGTCTTACAAACCACAGCAAAGCTTTATCTTCCTGGATTCCACTAACACCCATACCCTTCCTCTTCCTCACATTTATTCACAATTTCTCCTTTTCCAAAACACTCGAAAACTTTTTTCTGCAGTTTCTCTTTACTATCTCCAGTCATTAATGCATCCTGTGCAAACATCCGCCATTTCATGTTCCATTCATGACATTTCCGTTCTCTGGCTCATTGCATTTATCCATCAATAAAGATATTAAAAAAATTAAAGGGAAAACTAAGCTCTGTCCTAGCCCATATTTAACACCAAAAAAGTCACTCTCCCATGCTTCACTTCCTTCATAAAGAAATCTCTCCTAACAATTTGTCTTTTATATATAAATCAACACAATCCAAACTGCCTCTTTATAAATTCTACCTTTAATTTTTTTAAGACCATACATGCCACATATTGCTTTTCTCTTGATTTCTCACAATTTTCCCACGACTAATTCAAAACAAACATTTGATACATACACCCTTTTCCTCGTTCAAACTCACTTTGTTCTTTTCCTAACAATTGAAAATTTTACATATGCTTTCCCCGGAATATTAAGTCAGGTTATGCATCTATCATTCTTGGTCTTCCCTACTTCTTTGACACAAAAGAACAGTTACCCATACATCCATTTCATCAGAACCTTTCCCTCATTAGTCATGCCTCGCTTGTATTCCCATCAACTCCTGGTATTTCATTCTTTAATCCTATTCTTTATACATCCTCACCCGTCATTTCCACAGCATTATCAAATTGTCACTAACCCGACAGTATCTCTTCATTTTTGCTCTTTTAACCTGAGATCCTATCTCCTTATTTTTGCTCTTTTAACCTGAGATCCTATCTCCTTATTTTTGCTCTTTTAACCTGAGATCCTATCTCCTTATTTTTGCTCTTTTAACCTGAGATCCTATCTCCTTATTTTTGCTCTTTTAACCTGAGATCCTATCTCCTTATTTTTGCTCTTTTAACCTGAGATCCTATCTCATTTTTGCTCTTTTAACCTGCGATCCATTTGCTAATTAACCTTTCTTTCTATATTTACTAACTTGTAGAACTTATTTTAACTAGAGACCTACCTTGCTATCTCAGTTTTAGTTTTCTGTAAAAGAAAACTATTGAGATGATCTTGTCTGTCCATCCGCACTTTTTCTGTCCGCCCTCAGATCTTAAAAACTACTAAGGCTAGAGGGCTGCAAATTGTTATGTTGATCATCCACCCTCCAACCTTCACTCATACCAAGTTGCAACCCTCTAGCCCCCGAAGTTTTTATATTATTTAAGATTATAAGTTTACCCATGATCGTGCGTATGACAGCGAAACAGGCCACCACGGCCTGCTGAGAGTTTTATGGCCTGTGGCTGAGAGTTTCATACAGCATTATACACTGTACATAAAACTGGATTGCGCCGAAGAAACTTCGGCGCATTTTTACTTTTTTTCCATTACATAGCTTTTTCCTCGCCAGCCTTCCTCTTGACCCACATCTTGTGCCCCCATAAATTTCCTTCTCATTTTGTCTTGCAATTATACCCTAAATTATTTCTCTTTCTTTACTTAGCTTTTCTTTTCTCATGCGACCACTCACTTATTTTATTTCCTCTCCCCACCCTTCTATAACCACAAACGTACTCCTTTAACTACTGTCTCTAATGTTATTCCATTTTTCAATCACTTTCTCCCAATATACTCTACTCATTTCTTTCTTATAAAACTCACTTGTCATAATTACCAATAAAACTGCATTTCAAATCTGGCACTGGCCGAAAACTGAGAAATACTGTTCATACCAAGGACCTCGGTTCACACAAGTGAAACTAAAACTTGATGCCGTCGTGCAAAATGAAGGAAGAACGTTATTACTTACGAAAAAAATATATTTAAAAAAACACACAGAGAAAGAACACTTCTGATTTTAAGACTGACAGAGCCCTTCAATAAAATAAAAAATAAGCACTTAGATCACACGAGATTTAGAACGTAAGGCTTTCAGACCTGCGATCTACTAACTTCGTCTTATTTCTTTAAGAACATCAAATGTAAACCTGCTTCAAGATCGGCTGCGAGAAGGCCTTGTTCGGTAAGAGAGCAAGATTTGAATCGAGGTATATTGATTTTTCTTCTTAAAGTTGTCTCAGTCAACAGGTTTTTTTGTGAGGTATCTCATTACCAAGTGGTATGTTTTCAAGAATCCAGATAAAACAGAATGTTTGACCATTTGCGGTTTTTTAAACTCTATATATAAAAGATGCACATGTACGTGTTTTGTATGGGGAAAACCGGTATTCTTTAAATGCTACAAAATATAATGTCAAAATTTCCCAGATCAATTCTCTGAAATGCATGTACATGATCTCCCCCAAGTAATCATTTATTTTTGTTTTCTTCCTCAGGCTCCAACTTGCACGATGGCAGACGACGAATTCCCCAAAAACTACACTCGAAAGTCGCGTCCTTCCATATGATGGCTCTGTATTCCACTGACGTCACTCCTGTATATACTGTACACTTGTTTTTTTCATACAAATGTATTCATCTTTTATAAAGGGCGAGTGCGAGGCTCTCTGAGGCTTTAGTCTCTGTTTTACGAAAGAAAAATGAAACTAAATCGACTCAATTCCTTGTTGTGTAGTTCTTGTAGAGGGGGTGTCGGCAACATTTATGATAATTGTTAATAAAGCACATATTTTTCACCTTAGGTCGACGCCTACTCTTTCAAGGCTCATCAAACAGACACATGTATGAATCAAATTAGAGAGTAGGAGATGCACTTGTAACGAAATGTATGTTGTTTTTGTTTTTGTAACATTTAGTTTTTCCTCTCTTTTTAGGTTTTAATGAAGATATATCACTACTATTTCAGTTTGTGTATGGGCTTCTTCTGGACGGTCGCTCCTTGATAAACTCTTAGAGGCTTGTTGATAGGATCTATATCTAATGTGGGAGCCAGTGCTCCAGTTTTACTGTCTTATTGTTAAAGGCCGTCCATTCAACGAAGAATGGTTTGTTTACGCGAAGTTCTTGATCATTTGAAGCAAGAATCTCCCTTCGCCTACTTTCTGAAAATCTTATTTTGGAATCCTGCTTTTTCAAGTTCATAAAATTCTAACATAAGAATCTGACTCTGTCATATTCTTGGCAAAGGTTTACCTTTCTGCCAAGTTCTTAAAACATGGAAATACAACTTTGTCATATTGATGACAACTTGAAGTTAGAAGCTCCCTTGCCAAGTTCTTAAAAATATGAAACAGAAATCCACAGATCACGTTTTAATCTGATAAAGGAATTAACTTCGAAAAATCCTGGTCTGACCTACCCATTTAAGTTCTTGGAAATTTGCTGTAGGATTCCGATTCTGACAAGTTCTGTAAAGTCCGAGATTCAAAACCACCTACGACACGTCTTCATCCGATACAATAATTCATCATTGTCATATTGTTGAAGATATGAATCAGATATGCCCCTTTATCACATTTCCGAAAATCTAGCGATGGAGTCCTTTTGACAAGTTTTTAAAATATATAGATACATAGTTGGAGTCAACCCATGTTGAGTTCTTAAAAATCCAGTTATATTTCACTTTTGTCAAGTTCTTGAATATCTAAGTTAGACTATACCTCTCTCAATTCTTTGTCGTTCTTAAAAATCTGGAATTTTACTTCCTTTGTAAAATCCCTAGGAAAACAAACTTAAACTAGCCTTTCCCAAGCTCATGAAAATCTAAAGACGAATCCACTCTGTCAGCTTTTTGACAGATTTGTTTTAGCAAATCACGGTCAAGTTCTAGAAAATTTAAATTTGAAATCTATGTATGTCATGTTCTTGAATACCTAACTTAAAAAACAAATGTTTTTAACATAACTACAGAGCGTTAGTAAACAGTATTACAAGGCTATGAAGAGCTACCAGGCTCATACAAATAATTCTATTACTATATTACATTTCCTTGAAAATATTTAGCTATACAGTTTGATGAATATCACACTGAAAATAATATGGTACAAAGAAATTTTCAAGCATCCTTGAACACTCAAAATTCTACCTATATATATGTAATACAATGCATTCGTCAAATAAAAAGTCCCACTAAAAGCAATGAACTGAAAAGTAAGACCCAAGCAAAATTCTCATAGGACTTCCAGATATGCAGTACTCCCCCCAAAAGGGTTTCCAGTCAACGTGGAAGGGTTCACACAAAAACACAAACGCACACACACATATATATACATATATTTGTGTCCTTTTCCATTAGAAGGAATGGTACCATAAGATGTTAGCTTTCCGGTCCTCGTAAATATAAAAAAAAAAAACTTTGGAGTATGCCTTGTATATGGAAATTTCATGAGAATTTAATGTGAGAAATCGTCACGCATACTGAGCTGCTTATTAGAGGTAGTTAGAAGAGAATGCAGTGATATTAATACTTGATAAGACTGTTGTTCACTATCAGCATATTTATGCACAGTTTTAAAATCAAGCTTTTGAGACAGTAAGTGCTGGTACCTCCAATTAACTAGAGAGGAACATCTGCCTTTATAAATCTCATACATGATTCTTGAACAATTTGAATAAGGTTCCAGATCTACCAAGTAAATGTACCAGACATAATATGGCAAGCAGAATACACAGGCTTGCATACCAGGCATAATATGGCAAGCAGAATACACAGGCTTGCATTTGAAAAAAGTACGTCACTCACTTCTCGTATTCGAGTGATTTGTCACCGATTCTAGTAAAATTACGAATGTTCGTCCGGACATATGACCATACTCCAAACTGCTAAATACGCTGTCAGAAGTAATTATCGGCAAACCACACGAGATAACTCTCCTCTTATAACTTGAAATGGGCTCTCGACTGAGTCCCAAGTGAATTCAGAAATGGGAAAGGACTGCAACCGCCAATTAAAAATCAACATTTTTTTAACCACCAGAGGACGACATCAAAACTGTCCCAACTGGTCGCCGGAGGGAAAGCGAATTCCAGATGCTGAGGAAGTCATCCTTAATGACATAAGACTTTATCAAAGAATCTTTCTGTAATACAAACCTTCCCAATAAAGACTCCACAATTTCATCCAGATTCTGACTAAATGACATTACATATTTAGAAAGCATAATGGAATCTGTGCTCTTTTGTTTATACTATGCTTGAAAGATTAGTAGAAAAGCAAATGCATATTCCTTTGCTAGCAAGCAATGGATGTTCAAGTGTCGCGTCTGAGGTTACGCATGTTATGTATCAATCAAACAAATTAATCACTAATTCCTAGAAGTGGCAGAAGGAATTGTTAATTAATTTGCCTGAGTAAAATGCTATATAAAACTAATTCTCAATTATTCCACTTTATGGAATAGACACCAAACACGCGTACACACAGATACATGCATGCATATACATACAATGTATGTATGTATATATATATATATATATATATATATATATATATATATATATATATATATATATATATATATATACGAGGGTAAGTCAAAAAGTTCCAGGAAAAATTGTTGAATGATGTATTTACACAGGAATGAAACAACCAAATACTTGTAAACAATTATCTGTGATGTAGTGATCCATATAGACTTGTTACCTCAGTCATCCTCTTGCTACCGTGGTGTTAACATCTGCTTCAGAAAAGTAACTTCTTGAACCCATGGAAAATAAAAATTTTGAGATGAGAGCTAACATCAAGTTCCTGACCAAGCTTGATTGGAAAACAGGAAAAATTATTGAAGCTTTGCAACAAGTTTATGGAGATTCTTCTCCATCTAAATCAGTTGTTTATGATTGGATAAAGCGATTTAAGGATGGTCGGGAGGACCTCAAAGACAACCCAAGAGAGGAAGACCACCGACTGCAAAAAATGAAAGAATTGTGGCTTTGGTGCAGAATCTAGTGGATGAAGATCGTCGGATTACTATCGATATGATAGCTAATGAAACTGGGATCTCCCATGGTTCCGCATTTTCAATTTTAAATGAAAATCTATGTTTGAGTAAACTTTCAGCACGTTGGGTCCCAAAAGCGTTGCGCGAAGACCAACTGCATCAAAGAGCTGAACTTTCTCTTGCAGTTTTAACGAAGATTGAATCAAATGAATCAGAGTTTTTTGACCGGATTGTTACTGGAGATGAAACTTGGATCCATCAATATGACCCAGAAAGTAAAATTCAATCAAAGCAATGGTTACCAAGAGGTTCAGCTGCACCAGTGAAGTTCAAAGTGGCGAGATCTGCCCAGAAGGTTATGGCAACAGTGTTTTGGGACTCCAAAGGAGTGATTTTGATTGATTTCCTTGAAGGACAAAAACAATCACCGGGAACTACTACAAAGGTGTTTTGCAAAAACTGAAGACTGCATTGGCTAAAAACGTCGAGGAAAGTTGCACCGCAGAATTTTGTTCCATCATGATAACGCTCCATCACATTCATCAAGGGTTGCAAGAGAAGTCCTACGGAAATTTAGGTGGGAAACTCTTCCACATCCTCCTTATAGTCCTGATCTTGCTCCCTCAGATTTTTTCCTATTCCCAAAACTCAAGGAACACTTAAGAGGAGTCCGGTTTGAATCTTTGGATGCTGCTAAACATGCAGTTTTAACATGGTTTAATAGAAAGGCCCCAAATTTCTACAAAGAAGGGTTGCAGAGGTGGAAACAGCGCCTTGAAAAGTGTATAGAGTTAGATGGTAGGTATGTAGAAAAATGATGTTTGAATTTCCTTAAATAAAGAGTATATTGAATTTTTCCTGGAACTTTTTTGACTTACCCTCGTATATATATATATGTACAGAGGATATATAATGTATGTATAGAGGAATTTAAGTTAAGCAATTTGGACGAGATCGGAGGATATAATGGAGAGTTACGTTCATTTACTCAGCATATCACTGCTAGATTTTCATTAATTTCTCTACAATTTTGCCTCGTATCATCCTGATAAGGAGCTATACATCCGGTTATAAAGATGTATCAGAAAACTGAGAAAATACGAATGATTTCCCCAAATATATAAGTGCTTTGATGAACACCTAAAAATTAAGTGCACACTTTTGATACCAAATTACTTGGATCCAAATTTCATGCAGAGTTATGAGCATCAGTGTAGAATATTTTCTGAAGTTCAGACGAAAAATCTTGTTTTACTGAGAACGAAAGTATGACGTTTCACGTGGAATACCTCTGTCATGTATCTTCATCTAGCTTTTGTTTTTACGTCACTCTTCTGTTAAAGTGCCCGTGTAGATGAAATATCCATATGGAAAAAAAAAAAAGATACTACACGCGGAACTGATATTCCCTCAATGATATTTGAATAACCTAATACTGTCTGAGTTTTCTTTAATGCCTTTCACTTCTTGTAAGCAAAAAACAGTTTCTAATACCAAGTTACTTCCCTAAACCCTTATACGTATACACAACCTGGATTTTATCTGAAAATGAGCCTTCTTTTGTCATTTCTTCTTTTATCACAGAGGCTAAATGAAGGCACACACGTCGCTATAAGCTAAATAAATGATGACACAGGCGACATCAGTTGTTTAGTAAAATTAAAGCATTCAAATAACGATGTCCAATGCATTCATCTTTTTTTGTAAACCTACGAAAACCCATGGAAAAACACATGAAGTTGACATTTTCGCTATAGCCTTGACATAATCTTTATTGGTGTTGCGAACCTCAGGAATTATTGTCTGTTAAGAAAAAAAATTTTTTCCATGAGAACATCGTTCTCTCACTCTCTCTCTTTCCATGGCCCATTTACTCGTAATGGAGAAGACCCATTTGTGCCACGGTCTAAGTAGCTCATTCATCAGTCTGAGGGTGCTTACTGTAACCGAACCGTCTGCAGCCGAGTGATTTTTCACCTTCAGCAGACTGAAGGCAGAAGAGGTTTTTGAGAACAGTAGCTCAAATATGTTGGACAACGCCAACAGCTTTTTAACTGAACGACATATTTCACTGAAGTGACAGTTCACCTCCATGACAAAATATACAGTGGTCATTTCCTCTGTAACCTCACACTTGATGGTATTAATGATCATGACTTCCTGAAATCTGTTATCAGACAATTCATTTTACATTTTCAGTTTAAAGATTTACATTCTACAACCATCCACTGGATATTTAATGGTCCACTTCAAAGTATAGTGAAACAGTTTGCAAACAACGCTGACAACAATCATTTTTACCATGTTTTCTATAAAATCCTATGGTTTTGTGGACTCTCTGTGCATACATATATATATAATGTACAAACATACACACATACAAATGATGGCGTGCGCGCATGCATGCACATGAAATTGGTAGCCAATGGTTATATATGACGTTAAATTTGTGCGCGCGCGCATGGGATTGCATATAAAACAAGCTCACTACACAACAGGTCTTACGCTAAACTGAGTGGTGTAAGTGATAGCCGAGGAATGTCACAGAACGTCATCGTATATAACCACATCCCTCGATTATTCGCATTAGGCTACGATTACCCGTTAGGCTCTAAAAATAAACACCATCCTATAAAAATTCTATAAAACGCAAAAAAGTAAGAAGTATTAATGCTGTTTTTTTTTTAACTATTAAACACAAAATATGACACTAGCAAGCAAAATGTTTCAATCAGGAATGTCATCACAGTAGCTTAACCTGCTGAAACTATGTATTCATCATGAAGTATCTATCATCATTAAACACGAGGTATGGTATTGTACGCAGTGCACTTAACTGTATACTGAGTGCTCTCTCTATAGGCCTATGTACAATTATAACTAGAAAATCAAAACAAAGTTTAACAATTATGCATCGTGTAACTGTGATTCTTCCGCACTTCCTATCTGATAGCATCCCCTGATATTTACTTTTCTTTTGAACTTTCGAAATATGCAAATACTGT
>NC_089744.1:47584098-47771598 GCF_040412425.1 Macrobrachium rosenbergii
ACGAAATCTACAATCAGTATGGCATTTCTTTCCCCGACAAGTTCCTCAGACAGCAGCTCTCTGATAATTGCTCCGGTAGCAGTTAATGATTTTGATTGGCAATTATCCTATTTCTCCCACTAAAGACTTTCCTTTCCCATTTTCGGCTGCCTCACGTCTAATGACCAAAACTTTCAACTAAGCTGTTACCTGTGCTTGTTCCTGCCTGCTGAAGGGAGACAAAAAAATTTTACGGTCCTCATTAGTGGGGCAAACACAGCCCAAGTGCCATTATATACCGTACTTTGATAGCACACAGTTCTCCATGAGAGACAAACACGACCATACATCTTCCCTTCAGTTTCGGCGAAACCACTTTTTTTAAAACTAAATATTATTTCCTTCTCCTCCATCGATCCCTACTACTAAAAGATTGATGCTTTTTCCCTTTTTTTTTTTTTTCTTAAGTAAGTCAAGTACGGTATTAAGTCTCCATAGATTTTCTTTTGTTCCGATTTTTCTCAGACGATAAACATTCAAATTTTCCTTACTGGCTATCTGCGACTTGCCAGGACTCGAAGTCGCCACTATTGCTCTTTGTATCCTACTGATGATGCCCCGTAGGGGGGGTTAGTGCCGTCAGCGCACCTCACAGGGTGCACTGTAGGCATTACTAAGGTTCTTTTCAGCATCCCTTCGGCCCCTAGTTGCAGCCCATTTCATTCCTTTTGCTGTGCCTCCATTCATATTCTCTTTCTTCATCTTATTTTCCACCCACTCGTAACAATTGATTCATAGTGCAATTACGAGTGTTTCCCCCTGTTACACCTTTCAGACCTTTTTACTCTCAATTTCCTTTAAAGCGCTGAATGACCTCATAGGTCCCAGTGCTTGGCGTCTGGCCTAAACTCTATTTTCCATTCCATTCCATCTCTTACTGATGGGTGTCTTACGAGGTTTGTAACCTCACCTGTTAACCTTTCATTTCACACCATTTCAGTGGCACAATCATAAATTGCAATGACAAAAATCACATTCATACCCTTTAATTTTTCACCTACTCATCCTAAATGACTAACAGGCTGTTCTGTGAGCAAGAGCCCCTGCTGGCATAAAGCCTGCTTAATCAGAAACAATAACAACAACTGATTGTTTTTCAGCTGCCTTTACAGATTTGGTGAAGTACAATTACTTTGTTTTGGTAGCACAGCAAGCTATAGATAGTGTTACATTCTGAGGCCAGTTGGAAGAGTGAAATTTGATTTTGAATGTATTTGCCTTAGGGCTAACACCTAGCGCTTAGAATGTAAGCAATAAATGTAATGACTAAGATGACTTACCTTGATATCACATCTGTTTAAACAGGGAAATGGAGGCCACCTTTCAAACCAGTCAAGTAACTTTAAATTGAATTCATCCCCAAACTGAGCAATCAGAAAATGAATATGAAATGGCTAACTGAGCAGCAAACAAGGCACATACAATGTGCGATAAAAGTGAGCTATGCGTAGCAGATATATAAATCTGAAAGGGATACAACCCTGAAGAGTTTGACATGCAAATGAAAACCACTTCTGTTGAGACTGGCTGATAATCCTAGGTTTTAGCTCAACGTGAACGCAAAGAGGGGTCTGTCAAGCGCCCCTAGACCGCTGATAGTCAGAAGGCTCTTGCATGGCAGTTAAACGTCTAAGGCTATTTGGTTCACAAGGGCAGAATTCCAGGTTAGCATTCAGATCTAATGGCTTTCTCTCGCATGAAATTACTTATGCACGGTGGAGGAAATTATCAATTAGATTTAATTAGCACTTGGTAACACTGTGATGGGAATGCTTTAATTATTATCAGAACTAATTTAATTTAAGCTTGGAACAAGTCATGAGGGCAAATGTGTGTGCTAGGCTATGGGAAAAAAGGGGCCTTGTTTTAGGAGAATGAAAAGTGGGAAATACTGAAAATGGAGAGAAATTCACGAGAAGGGAAAGAGTCTGGCATTAGCTGCAACTTCAAGATGTACCTTATTGCATCTGTGCACGGAGCTCGCTTGCAAAAGATGAATTATGGCTGCAGAAGTTCTGATACATGGCCAGTATAAAGGGAGAGAGACCGCACCAACTGGGTGCTTCTGCAGTCTGTGACAGAGTGTTGGAGAAAGGTCGCAATGCGTATGCCTTCGATTTCTAGCGTTGGGGCCCCAGTACATTGGTCGATCATGAAGGAGGCAATAACAACCAGTACAAAGGTCAAAGGGAAATAGTTCTTATAGTTAAGTCTCCTAAGGGTCAGCATAGCAGCCCAATTACAGTCCTGACTGATCCTTCTGTCCCTAACGGCTTTCTGTCCCCCAAAATCATATGATGCGGGAGTTAAGACGTCGGCATTGTCCACCTCCTAGTGGGGTCTCCTCCAGCTGCCATTAAATTTTATTTCCTAGTTAATGGGCTGAAGAGATAGATTTTCTAAATATATGAAAATAGTTTATTTTCATAATTTGATCAGTTTTCTAGTATTTTCTGAATTATGTCAGATTCTAGCAGTTCCAGTATTTGCTATTGCAGCGAAGGCTGTAAGACTAGGCTCACTAAAGCTTGCTTCGGTCCTCCCTCTATCTGTGGTAAATGTAGGGGTCAAGAGTATAGCATTGAGAAGACCTGTAATTGAATGCTTATCATGGGACAGTAAACAGTGAAAGATTCTAAAGTCTCACTTCGACAAATTAGACACAGATAGGAAGAGGAAAGCGGCTTCTAGAGCTGAAAGACGATCTCATAGTGTAGAAGCTACGTCTAAAACCTAGTCTAGAGGTTAGTCCTATTGCTTTCCCTACTACTCCTATTAACCTAGACATAAGTACAGTAGTAGAGTTGGGAGCTTCCCTGAAAGTGATAATGGATGAAGTGTTCTAGGATAAAGTGATGAGTGATAGTGCAGTGCCAATGGAGGAGGTGGCTGTCTGTCCCACCGGTTCTCCTAGACCAAGGTCCTTGTCCTGCTCCCCTAAACTTGGTAGAAGATATACTGAAAGTCCAAGGGAGGCCAGTGGGGTTTGGCCATGAGTAGTCATCCCCTCAGCCGCTCCTGTTGTACAGCCCCAGGTGTTAGCAGACAGCCATTGGAAAGGTGTGTCTTTGGATATTCATCAGTTATCCTCAAGCTCTTCCGATGACTACGACGTGGACAGGAATCACCACAAACAGTACCTAGACTCTTCCCAACCACTAAAGCGCCCTACCGAGAATGTTAGTTGCCATCAAGGTCTGCTTCCTATTAAGTGGTACAAGAAGCCTATTAGCAGTCCCCAGCTTTCTTATAGTTATGCTGTGAACCCTTCTGTTCCTGCCCCTGTCCATCAGCATCCACTTATGTCTACATGGGACAGTCTGGAGGCTTTCTCACTTGAGCTTTCAATGGCTGAGTGCCCTCATCTGGCTCCCAAGCTCCCAGCAACAGCTCATAAGCCCTCAATGCCTACTTCCAAATGTCTGGCGCCACTTCCTGAACACCTGGCACCAACTCCCGAGAACCCGGCACCCAATTTCAGCCGCCCATCGCCTCTTTCATCTGCTCATAGACTGCAGTCTCCTTCTCCTCCTCCAGTTAGACCTACAGCCTCATCTCCTTCACCTCTGGTCCAGGATGATCCTACTCTGGCCCCCATTAAGCGGCAGTTAGCCCAAATCATGGAGTTGTTAAAGAAAACTCCCTCCGCTCCCAAGTCTTCCCAGGATGATATCTTGTCCCTAGTCTTCCCTGAAGAAGAAGAGGTCGACCAAGAACCTGTGTCCCCTTCTCCTTAGCTGCTTTACTGCCGTACTTTTTGGCGAATTCTCCCACATTTTTCGCCCAGCTGCCCCATCATGTTCTTCGACCTTTTTAATGAGGAATCAGCTGGATGATAGGACAAGACTTCCAAAGATGGTACTTTCTTCCTCATCTAGGAAGTTCTTCAGGAGGATGGGAATTGGCTTTCGACCAAAAGAGAGCAAGGCAAAGCGTCTTACGTTTTTCCTCCCTCTCATTTAATACGCAGGAGGTACTTCTTTTATGTGACCGGCAAAGCTCCATCTTTGGGAGTCGCTGCCTCGTCCCAAGGGGATTTTTATGGTCTAATCAACTCTTCTCACCATTCTGCGTTCTCGTCGGCAAAGATAATGTTTTCCTCTTCAGAACTAGACCATTTATTCAAAGATATTTTTAAGGTTTTCGAAGTTCTTAGTTTCCTAGATTGGATGGTGGGCGCACTGGCCAAGAAACACCAGGATCTAGCTGGAGATATCGCTTTGGAATGGCTCGAGGTTCTGTCTTTTGCGGACATAGCCATTAGAGATGGCTCTAGAGCTTTCTGCTCTATTCACCTATGGAGTACTGAAGAAAAGAGAGCTCTGGTGCTCCTTTACTTCCAAGGGAGTGACAGAGACCCAGAAGACAGCCCTGTTGTTCTTGCCACCAGACTAATATCATCTCTTCCCTCAGGATACAGTGAAGGGAATTGCATCAGATCTTCAGATGAAACCTACACAAGACTTGTTGGCTCAGTCATCTAAGCATTCCAAGGACTTGACTGCCTTTGAAACCAGGGCTGCCTCACCCCTCCAGCAATAGCCCTTCTATGGAGGGAGGCCTAGAGACCATTTAGGACCCGTACAAATGTCCGGTTCACGTCGAAGTCTATTAAGAAGAGCTCTTCCAAGACAGTACTTGGAAAATGAGAAGGAAGTCCTTCATGTACTAGTAGGAGCCAGACTTTTAGATTTTTAGGAAAGTGGCTGATAAGAGGAGCGGAGACTTGGATCATCAAAGTTCTAAAGGAGGGCTACATCATCCTGTTCCTGGAGAGCTCCCCACTAATCACGTCTCCCTTCACATTAACAGTGTACTCGGTAGGCTCTGAGAGACATTCGGCCCTTTTGGAGGAAGTTTCCTCTCTTATCCAGAAAAGGGCCATAGAGGAAGTCAAGAACACCAGCATGGAGGGGGTTTTACAACCAACTCTGTGGTACCAAAAGCTTCAGGGGGTTGGAGACCAGTCCTTGATGTAAGTACCCTCAATCATTTTGTCCTGAAGACTAGATTCAAAATGGAGATGAGCCATTCAGTCCTTTCATCCATTCACCAGGGCAACTGGTTGATAACCTTAGACATGCAGGATGCATACTTTCACGTTCCTATCTCTCCAGTTTCCAGGAAATATCTAAGGTTCGTCTTCCAGGACACAGTGTACCAGTTTCGGGCCCTTTGCTTCGGCCTTTCAATATCCCCTCAAGTATTCACTCGAGTCCTCGCTCCGCTCTCGAAATGGCTCCACTTAGTAGGGATCAATGTCAGTCTGTACCTAGACGACTGGCTGTTTCAATCCCTGTCGAAGGAAAAGTGCATGAAGGACTTACACAAGATTCTTTTTGGAAAGAGAAACCCACAAGATTCTTGTGTATAACTTGTTTACTGGTAAATATTTACATATTACTTTGATCTCGAGCACTTTCAGGTCCTAACTGTGACCCTTTTTCAAGAGATGAGGTAGTCAGGCTGGTTCAAGGCCGAGCAATCTTCTGGAACTTCTTCTCCCTGTGCTGTCATTTATATGATGGCTGTCCTGGTTTCCATTCTCTTGAGAGTTGTTAATCTCCTCCTGGCGGTTTGATATCCTGATCTGATGGTCAGTGGTATTAGTCCTTGTGGTATGATTCAGCCCCGTTTCTCAGAGGAGTGATGATAGGGAGTAATGAAAACAACCTTGGAGATATCTTGCCAGTGAGATTTAGCACCGCTCTACAGAGATTAAAAAGTTACAAAGATATTAGAATTATGAAAGCTGACAAAGGGGGTAGCATTGTTATCATGAATAGTTCAGAATATAGGGAAAAAATGTACAGGCTACTAGATGATGAAACTACCTACGCTAAAATAGAGAATCCTCCCACAGTCCAAAAGCTTCAGAATACCTTCAACCAGAATGTGAAGAAAATAATCAGTAAACTATGTAATGGGAAGGACACACTATGCAATAAATTATTCTCAAGTAAACTACCTGAACTTGCATACATATATGGCAGCCCCAAAATACACAAGGATGGCTGCCCCTCACGCCCTATTGTTTCTAGTATGAAATCTCCCAACAAAAACCTAGCTGTGTGGTTAGCTGGAGAACTAGGAATATACTTAGGTAAATTTTCAGAATCACATGTTAAACATTCAGTAGATTTCATAGAGGAAGTTAAGAACAAGAATATAAAGGGACATATGGTTAGTTTTGATGTAGTAGCTTTATTTACGAATGTCCCCTCAGATAAAGTTTTAGAATTTTTACAAACTAAGCATAATGAGGGCATTTTCAATACAAACATAGAAATAAGTGTCTTCCTGGAGTTGATCAAATTATGTGTTAGTGATACTTATTTTACGTTTGAGGGACAAGTATACAAACAGAAATATGGAGTAGCTATGGGGTCCTCATTATCACCAATACTTGTTAATATATATATGGAATATTTTGAGACTAATCTAGTTCCTATTATTAATGTCCCTAACTTGAAATTGAAAGGTTGGTGGAGATATGTGGATGATATTTTTGCCATTCTGCAGGGTGATGAAAGTGAAATAGAAACTTTTCAAGATGAACTCAATAGTTTTGATAACAATATCCAATTCACTCTAGAAAAAAGTAACGATAATAAACTTTCCTTTTTAGACGTCTTGATAGAAAGGAAAGAAATAGGATATGAATTCAGCACATATAGAAAGCCCACACACACAAACTCATATATTCATTTCTTCTGTTTTCAGTCATGATATAAAAATGGGTGTTCTAACAGGTTTATTTCTCAGGGCAATGAGAACGTGTGACCCTTGTAAGGTAGATAAAGAAATAAATTACATTGATAAAAGCTTTGATACATTAGCATACCCGGAATGGTTCAGAAAAAGGGTACTCAACAAAGCTAGGAGGATTTTTTACAGGGAAAATACAGAGAGTACATGGAATACAGAAAACAAGAAAATAGTTTCCCTCCCTTATATGCCTAAAATGAAACAAATTACATAAAAAATGAAAGAAATTAAATATAAATTTGTGTATACCTTTGACAACACCGTAAAAAACAAAGTATGTAAAAATAAATTGGAAGGAGAAGATAGTAATGCAGATGATGTAGGGGGAGTATACATAATTAATTGCAACAATTGTGGAGACAAATATGTGGGTGAAACAGGTAGGGGAATAAAGACTAGAATCCAAGAACACAGGAGGGCAGTACAACTCAACTCACAGGGGAGTGCTATAGCTAGGCATTGTTGGGAAAAGGACCATAGGATGGATTTTAAAAACAGTAGGCTTATATACAAAAGCAATAACATCAGTCATAGGAGGGTAGTGGAAGGGGCACTCATCAGACAGATTAAAGTGATAAAAGGAAACAAAGGATTTACCTCAGAAGATCCCATAAGCTAATCTTTAATATTAAAAGAAGCTAAGATCGACCCTTCTGACCTGGAGGTTAGGTCTCCTGCCCAACAGACCGATGGTGACTACTCACATACCACAAGGATTAATACCACTGACCATCAGATCAGGATATCCAACCAACAGGAGGAGATTAACAACTCTCAAGAGAATGGAAACCAGGACAGTCATCATATAAATGACAGCACAGGGAGAAGAAGTTTCAGAAGATTGCTGGGCCTTGAACCAGCCTGACTACCTCATCTCTTGAAATAGGGTCACAGTTAGGACCTGAAAGTGCTCGAGATCAAAGTAATATGTAAATATTTACCAGTAAACAAGTTATACACAAGAATCTTGTCGGTTTCTCTTTCCATCTTCAGAAGAAAACTGAAAGAAGTTTTTGTTTGATTCTTCTTTTTACTCAGGAGCTGGGTCTTCTTATCAATCTTCAAAGTCCCAGTTGACCCTGTAACAAGAAATCCTCTATTTGGGGACGACTCTGAACTCTCGGGTTTTTCAGGCTTTTCCGTCTCCCTAGAGAATTTCCAGCTGCCTTCAAACGGTCCAAAGTTTTCCAGCCCTTTCGTCTTGCACTGCTCAACAGTGGATGAGCCTACTGGGGACTCTGGTATCCATAGAGATGTTTTTCACTTTTATCTGAAGGCCAACTGGGACAGGAAAACACAGCCAGACCCTTGTGTGTTCCCAGTCACTCTGGAGATCAAATCGGACCTGTATTTGTGATGTCAAGAGAACGACTATCAGAAGGGAAGTCCCTTCAACCTCTGAGCCCCGACCTAGCCTTGTATTCTGATGTATCAATGTAAGAGAGCTGAAAGCAGTTCAGCTAGGCCTTCAGAGTTTTTCAACCATAGTCCGCAACAAAACAGCGATGGTGCATGCCGACAATACCACGCCCTTAGCATACAGTATATTAGAAAACAAGGCGGCACCCATTCCTTTTCTCTCTGCCAGGCAACAAGAGAGCTACTCTTGTGAATAGAATGAAATTGAGTGACTATTCTGACTCATTCAGAACAAGTAGAGCATTTCAAATCGTAAGCATAATCGTATAGCCTAAACGGTTTGAAATGTACTAACCTAATCGTAGCCTAAGTCTTATACTATGACACCCAGGTTACTTCACTCATGTGCTATTCCAAATTGCACTTAAAACACTGCATTGTGTTGTATATATCAATCTAAGACATAAATGATATAAATTTACTGTTAGTTCAAATGGTGCATTCAATATTCCCAGCTTGAATTAGAATGAGATTGGCATGAGCACAATCTCTGCTTTGTAACCTTCATCCAAATCACACACCTCAAGAAGTTCTCCTTAAAATTAGATATGTATATCTCCTAAAGGAAATCTCCCTTAATGAACTTTAGGATGAAAGGGAATACTTGAGGGGACTTGGAGGCACTGACAACTATGGCCGCATTCCCTTTTCTTGAGTCCTTGTTGCATAGAACTACACTGCACCAAGGCTGTGATGGGACTGCTCTCACGACTGTCGCAGACCAATGCCAAATGTTCGACTAACAACCGGACAAACCCCAGGTAGTTAAGCACTATTACATGTATACAGTAAACCCCCCGTATTTGCGGGGGATGTGTACCGCAAACCCCACGAATAGCTAAAACCCACGAACACTTAAAACCCCCTCTAAAAATACTTAGAACTGCCTATTTTGATAGTTTAAACACAAAAAAAAAAACTAAAAATGCTTATACCTGAGTATTTTGATAGTTTTACCACCAAAAGTGCATTTAGTCATGAAAATATGAAAATACAGTAGTTGGTGAATATTTCTCAGTGAAAAATACCACGAATGGGCAAATTTTCAGTGAATAATGTGTATATATAATAATGTTTACATATATTCCACAGAGAAATCCGCGAACAGTTGAGTCCGGGAATATGAGACTGCGAATATAGGGGGTTTACTGTACTTGGAATTAAATACACAAAACAGCCTAAACAGCGCTGTTCATTACGAAATACGAACACAACAAAACATCTTTTTTCTACATAATACGCATTTCCATTTTACGTAAATTTAGAAAGAATACGTGAAACTGTACCCCAACTTGCGGAAAAGTATAATCTCTTGTTGAAGTTTCGACAGACTGGTCACCTGATTTATCCAGGGAAAGTTGAATGTGATGGCAGACGAGCTGGCCATCGAAAGCAGGTCCCACCAAGCGGACCTTGGATCCCCTGGTTTGTCTAGATCTATGGAAGCTGTGGGGCAGGCCAATGGAAAACCTGTTTGCCACCTCCAAGAACCATTGCCTTCCTCTATTTTGCTCTCCAGCCCCAGGTCCTCTTGCATGGGCAACAGACACCATGCTACAAGATTGGTCGAACCTAGACCTATATGCCTTCCCACCCTTCAGCATGATCAGGGAGGTGTTAAACAAATTTCGGATGCACCACAACATAACTGCAACCAACATATCCCTGTTTTGGCCATTGAGGGAGCGGTTCCCAGACCTCCTTCAGCCATTAGTAAACTATCCAAGACTCCTCCCCCCAAAAACCATCTTTACTCAGACAACCCCACTTCAGAAGACACCACCAAGGGTTGTCCACTCTTGCCCTGACAGGCTTCAGACTGTCTGCAAGCTTGTCAGAGTGAAAGGTTTTTCAAGGGGAGCTGCAGAGGCTGTTGCACAGTGCAGGCGAAAATCTTCTAGCCTCGTCTGCTAGGCCAAGTGGTCAGTCTTCTGTTGGTGGTGCCACAACCAAAATGCCTTTTCTTCTGAGACCTATATGACAGATTGAAAATTTCCTTCTTTACTTGAGGAACACTAGGAATTTGTCTTCCTCCACCATTAAAGGGTATTGGGCTATGCTTAGCTCAGTATTTAAGCATAGAGGCCTGGATCTCTCGTCAAACCCTGATATTAACTACCTATTCAAGCCCTTTGATGCAACGAAACAGAGGAAGGATAATTTGGTCTCCTGGAATTTGGATGTGGTCTTGAAATGGCTGATGGGCCCAGTCTTTGAACCTCTTTGTTCTGCTTTCCCTAGGAACCTGACACAAGACTCTCTTCCTCTTTGCTTTAGCTACAGCTAAACTCGTCAGTGACATTCAGGCCATTGATAAAAGGGTAGGTTTTCCTTAGGAGATGGTTTGCTCCTTCACCCTAGGCTTTTTGGCCAAGAACAAGGACCCGTCCAAGCCCAAGCCTTGTTCATTTACCATTAAAAACTTCACTGATATTCTCAACCAGAGAATATCGGTCAGAGCTCTTAGATACTATCTGAATAAGACAGAAAAGATCAGGGGTTCATCGAGTAACCTTTGGTGTTCGGTTAAGAACCCTTCTCATCCTCTGCCAAAGAACACCCTGTCGTTCTTCCAGAGAGATTTGAGGCACATTCCCAGATCCAGGAAGAAATTTTACCAAATTTTAAAGTGAGAGCCCATGATATCAGAGCGATGTCGACCTCTTTGGCTTTCAGACAATATGTCCCTGGCTTCCATTATTCAGTTGACCTACTGGAAGTGCAGGTCTATTTTCGCCTCTCTATTTGAAGGAAGTGGAAACAGTGTTCAATGATTGCAGTACCTTGGGGCTGTTATCAATGGCAGGCATGGTATTAGGTGAGGAATTACAGGCAGCACTATTTTTCTCCTACTGTCCTGTCACTTTGGAGTAGGGTTTTTGGTTTTGGGGATCCTGGGAGTACAATGTACCTGGAGTATCCACCAGTCTTATTGGATAGGTTGTAGTATTTTTTACAGTGTTTTCAGAGTAGGTGACAGTGTTGTCTGGTTGTTTTAATTTTGGCACTGTGCCCAGGGCAAGGGCATCATTTGTATGCTTTGTTAGCCATCAGGCATATCCTCCGCTGCAAAGCCCCCACTTACGTAGAGGCGACCCACAGTTCAAGAGCCATGCCACTATGTGTTAAGATGAGCACCGACCAGAGGCAGTATTCACCTGCAGTAGCTCTCTTACCAGATAAGGAAACAACAAGCATTGCAGTCAGTGCTGGCAAATTTTTCTATTTCAAAGTGATTACCATGCTTTAATGTTTTGGAGTAGAATATATCCATGTATCCCACCCCCTTTCAATGTGGGATTCAGCTATGTAATTACTTGGTAAGTTACTGATATGAAAATGACATTTTCATAATAAAATAAAGTTTCTTATATACTTACCAAGTAACTACAGAATCATAGCCCACCCTCCTCCCCTCTTATGGGCATAGGGGCACAAACAAAGTGAGCTTACCGGCCAGGTTGTTTCCCGTGTTCCCTGATAGTGGGCGGGGCCTGTCACCTGCACAAAAACAAGATGCACTACCATGAATAAAAAAAAAAAAAAAAAAGTTGCCGCGCGAGTTAGAAACGTTTGCCATGTAATTACTAGGTAAGTATATATGAAACTTACTTTATTATGAAAATGTCATTTTGTGTTAAAAAGGGCCATATGACATTGCCATTCCCTTAAGATAGTCTGATTGTTTTCTGATTCTGTATAAGTGTAATGGACTGAAAATTGAATGATTATTTTATGGTTTTGATTTATTAAAGCGAGGTTTCTCTCCTGTTACACCTTGGAAATCATGTTGTGCTCAATTTCCCTTTCAGTGCTGAATGATCTCATAGGCCCCAGTGCTTGGTGTTTGGCCTAAATTTTATATTCTTATTCCTATTCATATTTTAGGTCCAGATGTGATGGTGTGCGATGAAGGGCACTTGCTGAAGAATGAAAAAACTGCATTATCAAAAGCTATCAATAAAATAAAAACCATGAGACGTATTATTTTGACTGGAACACCACTTCAAAACAATCTTAAAGAGTGTAAGTTACTGCCTGTTTTTATTTATTTAATTTTTTTTTTTGCTCATGTAGATCATGAAAAGGTATTTTTATTTTTGTATTTATGTAAAAAGGAAACAATTTTTAGTATTTTATACTGTAAAAAATTTTTTATTTTCAGATCATTGCATGATCCAGTTTGTCAAACCAAATCTCCTTGGAACTAAGAAAGAATTTATGAATAGATTCGTCAATCCCATAGAGCAAGGCCAGTGCGCTGAAGCTGACCAGAGGGATGTTCGTCGAATGAAAAGAAGAGCTCACATTCTTCACAATCTTTTGGAAGGGTGTGTTCAGGTGAGAATATTTGGAAAAATGTGATAAAATGGTGCTGTTGAATGATTATTTTCTAAGAACTTGTTACAGTGCTATCGCAGTTTAACAAGTCTGTTAAGTTTTTTTGTATCATTCAATTCAAAATATTTACTTATAATTTTATTCTGAGATGTAGCTGCAAATTGAATTGCCTTTAAAAATACATAAAAGACTGGACTGTACAGTGTAGTCTGACAAAACATAATTGATTGGAGAAGTTCCACCTACTTACACTTACAAGATAAATAAGATACACAAAGCTAGTATTGAAATATAAAGGACGACCGTACACATCACTGTGATTCTTTTTAATGTAAGTTACAGAACACTATGTGCTTACTATGCCGGCTTTTCTCTCTAAGAGAGAGAGAGGTGAGCAAACACATAATAAGTGTATAATTTGTTACCACAATGCATCCATGTATGTATACACATGCATAAATTCAGACAGAAATATATGTATGTAATACTACATTACTGTACTGTCTTAAAAACACTATTGCGTTAAATGAATGTCATTAAGAAATACCTTTGAGAGAGAGGTTTGGGGACCACAGTAAGTGGGTAGTTACTGTTTTGTAAAATGATGCCCATTCATATATAGATGTGCACTCTTACACAAACTAAATATTAATTGCATATGGCACAACTGTGCTTTGTCAGTAAAAATCCCAAACTGTATTAAATGATGTATTGTAATGTTTTGTGATATATATGTGGAAGATGAGAAAATAAAAATAGCAGTGCATTATATACGGTACATGGCAATGAAAATACTAAACTACATGAGACAATGAACAATTAATTTTGTGTTACCTTAACTTTTAGATGACAGTGTGAAGCATAATGAGGCCCCAATGTGGGTGTCGGGACTGGACATTTTAGTCTGAATCAGAATCACAACTTTTTTATACATTTGATTAACAGTTACTTACTATCCTAAAGAATACACACAAGGCAATTACCGGATGTGACATCGTATGAGATGCTTAAAAAGAAAAGCTAAGAAAATCTCCCAGGGTCTTGTATGCAAGAGTGAGGCCTCCCGTAGGCTAACGTTATCCTTGACGCTCACTTATTTAGGCTAACATTACTCAGTGGTCAGTACTACCTAGCCCAATTCCATAATATTCTTTACATACAATTATTATTATAGTTATTGTTATTATAATTGTTACCAGTTCTGTAAAAGGAATTTATTGTAAACAAGTACCAGCTCATCCATTATCATCCCTAGATGTTCCTCGGCACACTTCTATCAATAACCAGCTGGAAACTACAAAGTGACATACCTGTAACTGAAAGGAAATAATTGGTACAACATAACATTGAGGCTGCAGAGAAACTTGACTGTTATATGAATCATGGATTGTCATACATATGATTAGATAGGCGAATTGTTTTATAGTTAACCAGAATTGCAAAACTTACGGCTTTTATAGTTAACCACGTACTGTTTCTTGCAAAACAGTAACGTGAACAACAAGTGCTGACACATTTTGGCAGCTTGCTTGACAAGTCTTGCCATGTCATACCCAAGTAACTGAAGGCCACTAAACAAATGTTAAGACTGAAGTACATCAAAACTTTAGTGCATGTTTATGCCCTACTGAAATAGGGTGGATTTAATATGCCAGAGAATATTTTAAGACATCAAATGTGGTACACTTCTTTTAACCACAGATCTTAAAATTCATAGCACATGTCCTACAGTGAAACAAAGAAGAATGTACTAATCATTTGAATAAAAGTTCATGTAACTTTTTTACATGTGTTATTAAGAGTGGTTTACAATAGGGAGATTGCCCATTTTGAAATACAGTATATCCATGAAATTAAATTTCATTTGGCCAAACATCTCAGAGTTTTGAGTGTGTGATTGCCAGATAAGCAAAGATCGACGCTCACTTTCAAGTCTAAATATACAGCAGGTACTTTACATTATGTAACTCTATTGTACACTGTAGTTAGAACTTTTAATACACACAAAGAATAACCACACATGATGTACCTGCAAAAGGCAAAATATAAAAGATTGTGTTGACACAGCGTAAGTCCTTTGAGGTAGACAAAAGACACTGAATGACCACCTCAGTTGCGCTCTCAAGTTTAGAAAGGAAATTACTTTTACCAGATTGTTTTGTTAAGTACAAAATTTTATTTTCAGTTTCACCAACTCAGATGCATTCAGTAATTAATAAAATCAGATAAGTTGAGGTCCATTAAAGTCAGATCTCAGCCACTATACTGGTGCTCAAAATATCTTAAGCTTAGTATCAGTGAGCAGTATTGCTATGGATGTTAATAATCATAATTTTTTATGAAGGGCATAGAAAAATAGTTGTTCATACACAGAACAAACCTTTGATCTTAACATAAGGGGAAACTTCTCTAGCGCCCGCTGGAGTCTCATTATTTTGGCCACTTTGGATACAGACCACAGTTGGTTAGTTATGAAAAATACATGAAAATTTATATTGATCTCTGACCATATCATCCATGAATGGCAAGGTTTAAGAATGGAATTTACAAGCTAGAAATTTTTTAAAGGATGATGTCGATAAAATACAGTATATAATGTTTTTCATACATTTTCATGTAAACTTTTTTTTCAGCGATTCGACTACACAGTATTGAAGCCATTCCTACCTCCCAAATTTGAATATGTCATATCAATACAATTATCTGAGATACAAGTTAAGCTGTACAGGTACTACTTGGAGAACTTAGCTCAGGGTGGTCCTAAACGTCAGGGATCTGGATTATTTGTGGACTATGGCGCTTTATCAAGAGTCTGGACCCATCCCAAAGTTCTAGAGTTGGCAGTGAGAAGAGCTTTGGTAAGTTGTTACATTATTTACAAAAATTCTTTTTTTATTGTCATTTTCTGGTCTTTATTTTATATTTTTGTTAACCCCCTCAGGGACAGTAGGTATCTTATGATATCCAATAATTGGATATGAAAACTTCTGGTGCATATCATATAATAATCCTTATTTTGTACCATGATATTTGAACAAATTTTGCAGGAAAGCACTTAAATCACATGAATGGGCCATAAATGACATTATGGCAACTCATGACAAAACTCACTTCAGCTCAGTGATATGAGGGATAATAGTCTCATATTAGATTTCATGGGGGAAGGTATCGCCCCATCCCAGTACATCTTACATATATTTGTCCATAAATATACTCGGTGATTATTGTTGGTTTTAGTTATCTTTTTGAAATTATGCAAGCTGAAATTGTAATTTTTCAAAATAAAGTACAAAACAATATTAGAAAGAACATGTATAACTCGTTAAAAGGTACTATATCTCCCCATCCCAGTACATCTTGTATATATACAATTTGAATATATTTTCTTGTAAATGTACTTTTGGATTGTTTCTGGTTTTAGTTCTTATCTTGTAAGATATTAGGTGAGCTGTAATTGTAATTTGTTCATATACGGTACAAATCCACAGGTCTTTACGTAGGGGAAAATCTCTTAAGGGCTACCTCGATCTGGTTAAAAATAGAACAAGGCTTGTTGGCAGCAGGGTGATAGCCAGTGGGGGGAGAGTAGGCGGAGTCTGACCTCTCTTCCCCCTTTTGTGCAACGTGACGTACCTGTCATCTCTTTAACTGTCTTCCTCGTAAGACGTGCGCTGCCCTATCTATGCCTTGGCTTTTTTTTTGTGTGTGTGTGTGTGTGTGTGTGTGATTCTGTGTTACATTTGTGTTTATATGCGTGCATTTGCATTAGAGATGCAAAAGCTTGATTTATCTAAGAAGGCTTTGCCTCAGAGAAGATTATTCCTCCTCCTCCTCCTCCTCCTCCTCCTCCTCCTCCTCCTCCTCCTCCTCCTCCTCCTCCTCCTCCTCCTCCTCCTCCTCCTCCTCCTCCTCCTCCTCCTCCTCCTCCTCCTCCTCCTCCTCCTCCTCCTCCTCCTCCTCCTCCTCCTCCTCCTCCTCCTCCTCCTCCTCCTCCTCCTCCTCCTCCTCCTCCTCCTCCTCCTCCTCCTCCTCCTCCTCCTCCTCCTCCTCCTCCTCCTCCTCCTCCTCCTCCTCCTCCTCCTCCTCCTCCTCCTCCTCCTCCTCCTCCTCCTCCTCCTCCTCCTCCTCCTCCTCCTCCTCCTCCTCCTCCTCCTCCTCCTCCTCCTCCTCCTCCTCCTCCTCCTCCTCCTCCTCCTCCTCCTCCTCCTCCTTCTTCTTCTTCTTCTTCTTCTTCTTCTTGCGTGGCCATGGCTACTCTCTATGTAGCGGTCTCGCTACTGGACATCAGTACATTTCAGGTAGGTTCTCTAGAAGGCAAAGTCATCCATATGTCTGTCACATTCAGAAAGGACATGCAGTTTGAGTGCAGACAGTCCCCAGTTATTGGCGGGGGGTTCTGTTATCGTCGTCACTAGACAAGCGCCATAAAACCGGATTGCTGATAACCAGGGACTGCCTGTACAAGGATTGAATGTATTTGTGAAATTCACATTCATATCCTCTTACCATGGAGTGTTGACCATAGGCAAAGGGATCATTTCTCTGCCTAGGGGAATGACCTTCTGAATGTACCCTGCAATTTCCTGGTGGTCATTAGTACATTGCAGCATCATCTCTAGGGGCCACAGTCATCCATCAATCTATGGCATTCAGGAAGAACCCGTCGATCTTGGGTGGAATGTACTTGTGCAGTTCACATTCTTATCCTTTTACCTAGGGTTATTGCCCTTGGGTCCTTGGGCTCCTTTTCCTTGGATCCTTGGTGGATGCTCAATAAGTCATCTAGTTTACCCAGCTCTTAAGGACAGGTTGCATCTCGCCTAAGGTGTGCAGCTACTGGGAGAAGGTGTGGGCGGGACTGGCTTCCTACCTTCATATTTTCTGTCCTCTTCCAGTGGACAGAGGAGGAATGAACAAGCCATCATGAGCTGGACTGGCGTGCATGCAGGTGATCTGCATGACCGAGTTTCCTGTCTGTAATCCAGTTTTCTTTGGGATAATAGATGCATTTCCTACCTTCTCTCTGGGAAGGAGAGAGAAGGACTGAGTGTAGGCAAGCCAGTTGGTTGTTTTTATCTACATAGTCTTCAACATTGTGGGTTCGTCCATACCTTCCGAATCAAGGGTTTTCATACATTCCTTTTATTGAAAGTGCCTAGAAGTCTGGCAGTTGAACATCACACATGTTCAATAGATCAGAGGTATGATATCATTGCATTCCTCTTTCATTGCCAGAAAGAGAATACCAGGTGAGCCAAACTACCAGTCAGTTCAGGGAATTACTTGGAATCCTCCTTCCAGTAGTAAGTTTCCATATGTAAAGACAGGGTTTGTATTCATGTAGGAACGAGTGACAATTTTTAATTAATATGTATTTTTCCTAACATACAAACCTGAGGTCTTTACATAAAAGGCCCACCTCATACCATCCCTCATTCTTTTATTTGGGCTAAAAGGTAAACTGATGAGATTAAATGCATACTAGTTGGGTAGGCAGTACTCCAACCCTACCTGAGGTAATTGTTACCATAACCACCTTGCAAAAAGTTTAACGGCTGGACTTTCCAGCTTCACCAAAAGTTGTCCATGTGTAATGACTTCAGGTTTGTGTGTTAGGAAAAATACAAATTAATTAAAAATTTGTCATTTTATTAATATTTTGCTCTGTGTATATGAATATTATTTGAAATTTAGTAAAAAAAAATTTTTATCAAAAAATATATTTAGCCATGAAAATGAAATGAAAATACAGTAATTAATGAATATTGCTCTACAAAAAAATTGCAAATTAGTTAATTTTCCACTAAATATTTGGAGATAAGTTCCACAGAAAAACCTGCGATTAACTGCAGGCTCGATTGCTGATCTGCGATCTAGTGGGGACCCACTGTAACTACACAAAAGAGTTGTTTCATCTTCATACTGTATTTTTATTACCAGCAATCACTTTGCATGGAGAGAATTAAAAGCAAAGGCCCCAAAAGACTGCCTTGTAGAACACCAGACAAGATAAATCTAGGTGTACTAAAAATGGTTAAAATAGCTTGTGCTGGTCATTTGAAAAACTTATGAGATCCAATACATAGCATTTGACACCCAATTTACAAAATTTTAATGGAGTGCCTTCATTAACCAAGTTGAAATCGGCAGTAAGATTTATTTTAAAAAGCTTGAAATTAAATTCATATTGAAGGTTGTCTTGAACACAGTTTAACTGCTGTAACTGTATGTGTTTATTGATGTTGCCATTGCCTAGCTTCAGTAGCATAGGTTGGAAAGTTTGTGGTTTTGTTGAGAACTCTTCCTCTTTTCAGCTTCAAGATGAGGAGGATGATATGGATGATTTCATTTGTGATGATTCAACAAGTGATGAATCATCAGATGATGAGAAAACTAAAAGAAAAGGACAAAAAAAGAAAAATAATAGAGGCAATGATGATGATGATATTGAAGATGAAGTAAATAAAGAGGAGGCAGGTGAACCAGGTAAGAGAATTGTTTTGATATGTAAGTAGTATGTTGATGCCACAAGCCCTTTGGCTTTTGTACTAACATGTTAATCAGCAGTTTTATTTTAGGTTTGTTTTACATTTTTTTTTTTTTCAAAAGTGTTAGGTATCCATTGATTTATGGTGCTGTTTTTTATACAGATATATGACAGTAGATAAAAAGTAAAATCCAAATTGTTAGACATATCTTTTTTCTCTTACTGTTAATCATTTTTACTTATTTAGAGGTTATTCTATGTATAAAACTTTTCCTTCCATTTTATCATGTTAAACTCTTCTCTGCAAACTATATTAGCATTCATTATATAAAAAGGGTCATCATTCTGTCCCAAGATGATTATTGCTACAGTAATTATTTTTACATTTGATTGCCATCTTCACTTTGTAAATTGTTTGGTTTATGACGTACAATTTAGTATGGCCGTTGGATTGGACCAAAATCAAAGTTTTTACATTGAATCTTTTGTTCTTCATTTCCATAATTATTATTAATATTAAATTTACAATCTTGTAAGGTATCCAGATGCTAAAACAGATGTTTCCCTCCTCCACACACTTAGTCATCCTGTGCCAGCTAAAAGTAAATAAAATATGAAATTACTGTATGTTCATTTGGTAACAAAAACGTTAATGAATTTGAGTGCAGATTTATATTTGGTAAAATATCAGTGGTTTTAAATTATTTTAATAGCTTCCACAAAACTTTTGTTTGAAAGAATGTAGGTGGCTCCAATCACATAAGGAAGAATCTTGAAAATTTGGTTTAATCCGTATTGGGATCTAGATAATGTGATTTTCTAATTAGATGCAGCAGTTTTGGTCATTTAACATTCTTTGTGTATAGAAACTTAATGGCAGTTTGTAAATGTTTAACCTAATTTCTGTGACTTTGATCCAACACTCTAAATAGCAAATAAAATAAAACCTTAGGTGCTAATGGAATTCTAGCTTTGCACTGATTTTTCAAGGGGAAACTGGTTTCATAATGCTGTCATTATGGTAGTCAAGGACAATGTGTGACTGTGAATCCAGCAAAAATGTGATTCTTATAGTGGTTTGTTTACAGTATTGTTTTCTCTCTCTCTCTCTCTCTCTCTCTCTCTCTCTCTCTCTCTCTCTGTACAAGAATTAGGTAGTAAAATCAACATTATTATGATTTTGATAAAGCTTTTGATAGTTGTGACTGCTTCATGTCTAGGCAGTAAGCTCAGAGGAAAGCAGATTGATTGCCAAAGTAAGTGATGAGGCTGAGGAGCCACTGCTGCTGTAAAATACCACTCATCTATAAAATTCAGCTCCAGATATTATGCCACAGCCCTTCAAAACCAAAATACTGTTTGCTGCATTTCCACCTCAGTCCTGTAAGTGGTGTTAAATTTTCTCTGCCCCAGCCTACTCTACATTTTGTCCTGAACTTATGCAAGATTTGGATCGAGGACACTGAATTGTGTACATATACATATACATATACATATACTCACATTCTACATATAGCACATATTTTAACTAATTTGTTGTTTATACCATTATGCTTGAAATGACATGAATACTATGGAAGTACAGTTTTTATTACTATACATTTGAAGGAATAATGACAAAAAAACCCATAAACTTTCAGTACTGATGCAGCCGTCAGTCATCGACTCTTAGTGGGTGACTTCACTTTTGCAATGACCAGTTCCTCAGAATGAGAACCACTGACTTTTTTAGTGGGTGGCTTATGTTTTACAAGCTCCTGTGAAAGAGGACAACTGATGTAAGTGGGCAGCTTAAATTTTGCAATGCCCTTTTACTCTGGAAGAGAACGATTGATGTAAGTGTGTGGCTTAAACTTTTGCAGTCCCCAGTTTCTCTGAAAGGGGATGACTGACTGTATCAGTGGGTGGCTTTAATTGTATAGTCACAAGTTCCTCTGCAAGAGGATGGACTGACTTTCTTGTTGGGTGGCTTCAATTTTGTAATCACCAATTTCTAAAGAGGATGACTGGCTTTCTCAGGTTGCATTTGAAATTTAGTAGTCACTGGTTATGAAAGATGGCTGAATTTCTTTGATGGGGCAGCTTCTATTTTGTAGCCTCAAGTTTTTGTGAAACAGGATGACTGAATTATTCATTGGATGGCTTAGTCACTCAGAAAGAGAACTGACTCTTAGTGGGTGGCATAAAATTTTGGAGTCACAAGTTTCTTTGAAAAAGTACAACTGAATTTCCCATCAGTTAGCTTAACATTTGCAATTGTCAGATACTGTAAAACTTCCTTTGATGGCTTCTTTAAGTCAATCTTGAATTTTTTTTTAATTTCTATTAACACTTACAGAACGGGCAGATGGAACTAAAATGAAAAGCAAGAAAACACCTGATGGTATGTTTTTTTAAGTTTGTTTTGTATTTCTGATGAGCATCTACCGCTGACATTGGTCCATTCTGTGATTTTTAGTTGTTTTAGTTTTTTTTTTTTTGTTTGACCAGGCATTCATAACCTGAAGTATCTGGTAGTATTGATTGAATTTAAAGTATATATATAGTAAAAAGGTATTTTTCAGGATTTAATTAAACAAATCTCTTGGTCGTGAAAAAGAAAAAATATTACACGTGTTTTTGGCAGTTGATGTCTTTAAGTAACTTCTGTTGACAGAAAACACTTACAACATAATATGGATTGTTCACAGCATGCATTATTTTCTTCCCAAAACTTTTTCAAAGTCTGTATTTAAGTCCATGAATGAGCACCTGCTTTTGACTGAAGCTTTTCAAGGACTTGGATTTTGCATTGATCAGTTGATAGAAGCAATATAGTTTAGGTGATGTTTTCTTTTTCAGGGCCATTACCAGGGTTGACAGCAAGTGGAAAAGTCAGAGTTGACTGGTGGAAAAAGGTGCTGCTTGACAATGAAGAAAATTTTGAAGAGAATGACTATCTAGATAGAATAGAACATAGTGGAAAGCTTATTTTGTTACTAGATATCCTGAGGGAGAGCTGTTCTATCGGTGACAAAGTGTAAGTAACTACTGGTAAAAGTGTCCAGTTATGGATGCACTTTTCAATATCTGTTCCAAGATTGTTATGTTCAGCTATTGTCCATTTCAATTTTGTTTTCTTCCATTATGTTAGTGCTACTTTTGTCAGTTTTCCATGCTCTAATAGTAGTTTATACTAATTTGTATTTCCATATTTGGAAAGACTTCAAACTCAGGTAAATAAATTGGTGAGAAACGTGAACTTTTAGCAGCCTTTTTATTTCGAGAAATAAGTAATTTAACATTTATCATCAATTCTTTCAGCAAAGAACAACTCCAAAGTTTTGCTTTAGATGTAACGCACTTGTATGCTTTAGTTCTGCTTATGATTGAGACTATTTTATAAGCTTCCTTTGTTATTCACAGGCCTTATTGTAAGAATGACGGATTTGTCAATTGCCAAGAGAGTTGTTAATAATAATCTTTCTTTTTATAGTACAGTCAAAGTTGTTGTCCAAATATGGATCTGAACATGAAGCATTTTGTATTGTACATAATATAAGGGATTATTGAAGTTTGTTATTATTAATTATTATGAACTTTTTTTTCACAGTTTGGTCTTCAGTCAGTCTTTGCTTGCATTAGATATGATTGAAGATTTCTTACAAATGATTGATCAGGGAGAACTGGAACTCCCTGAATTAGAAGAGGAAGAGGGTCAAGAGCCTTTGCCTATTCCTTTTAAAAAATGGAAGAAAGACAGGGATTATCTTCGCCTGGATGGATCGACCAATGCTGATACCCGAAAGTTCATGTGTAAAACATTTAACAGTCACACAAATGAAAGGTGAGTTAAATATAATACAGCATGTTGGTCATAAGATTTTGAGTAATATGTAAATTATAGCCTAGCTACTTTCATTTACTATATAGTTACCATTTTAATTGAAATTTAGCTGCAAAGGACTGATTAGTTCCTTTAAATCTAGATTAAACATTTTAGTCCAGAACTCAAGTAAAATTTTGACACTAAATATAAAAGGTGAATGTATTGTATGCATTAAGTATGAATTATCTCTCTCATATTTATTTCTTTTGTATATATATGAGAGTTGGGAAACTGAAGTTGCTCCTTTGGTAATATAAATAATCACCTTGGATAATAGGAGTATCCTTCAGCACGAGCTTGGAAAGTCATTTAACTTGATAAGAAGGTAGTCAATTGGTTGTTAAGGGGTAAAGTGGGGAATACCCCAACTCACTTGCCAGGGATAGCCACTTTTTCATTGGCTGTTGTACAGTGAGGATGCATTTCCCCACACTCTGTGTGTGCTCTTGTTGGGCTGGATGAGTAGCTTGCCACCTTTGTTTCTTTGCAGTTACATTTGATGTTTTTTGCACTGTATTTTCTAGATAGTATTTTTTCACTTCTCTTGTTTTTCTTTCATTATGAAGAAGAAACATGACCAACATTTGTGTGAAGGACTTTAGTGGCCATGTGGCCATTTAATGTCCCCCTTATCAGTAGACACAAATATTGCACATTTTGTAGGTATAGAGATCGTATATGATCTTTCCCTGGTGATGTATGTGCAACTGGTCCTCTCCTCAGTGGAAGAGGTTTGGTAGCTTGACAGGAGGAGGACAGGAGGTGTTCGCCATCTTCTGACACTGCTGTATCCCTCCAGTTCTTTTCTTTCCAACATAAAATGTAACAGACCCTTTCATATCATCTGATCTGGGGATGAGGAATTATGTGACACTCGGCAGTTTCATCATCTGAATACATTAGCACCTCAACAGACACTTTTGGGGTCTGGCTTTCTGATAAGTAACAAAGACACTCTCTTATAACCTGCACTAGAATGTTTCTTAGATATCACACAGCTAAGAGAAATTCCGTATAGTTCTAACCTAAATGTAACATGCACTTTACACTTAACAGTGAATTTGAGAGAATATAGTAAAAATGTATCACATGTCAAATAGCAGCACAACAAAAAATAATCATAATAATGTAGGTGATAAGTACAAAAGACTGGTAAGTTGAGGTCCGTTAAGCTGAGATGTAGCTGTATCTGTACAAGATCTGATCTACTTTAAAATTCCAGGTTAGTCCATCCTTGGCTGAAATTCTTGACAGCTTGGCAGAGAATAAAAAGGCAAAGTCAGTATTCCGACTCACTCAGAACAAGTAGAGCATTTCAAGTCATAGGTGTAATCGTATGGCCTAAACAGTTTGAAACATACTAACCTAATCATAGCCTAAGTCTTATACTACGACACCTAGGTTACTTCACTCATAGGCTATTCCAAATTGCATTTAAAACACTGCATTCCATTGTATATATTAATCTAGGACATAAACGATATAAACTTACAGTTAGTTCAAGTGGTGCATTCAATATTTGTAGCCTGAATTAGAATGAGATTGGCATGAGTACAATCTCCAGTTCGTAACCCTCATCCAAAGCACACTTCAAGAAATTCTCCTTACATTTAGGTATGTATATCTCCTGAAGGAAATCTCCCTAAATGACTGCATTCCCTTTTCTTGAGTCCCTGATAGAAACAACTACACTGCACCAAGGCTGTGACGAGACTGGCTTCATGGCTATCCTTGACCACCACCAAACGTTCAACTAACAAGTGAACAGTTACTCGTATACTTACAGTTAAATACACAAAACCACAAAGCACAATACTTTTCACATCTAAATATAAACACAACAAAACATAACATCTTTCTTGTATATAATACACATTTCCACTTTACTTAAATTTAGAAAGAATACATAAGATTAAACCACAACTTGCAGAAAAGTAAGATCTCTCTTGTCAAAGTTTCGACATACTCCCCCATAAAAGAAACTTATGCCTACATTATTTACGCTAGTCCTGTTCTTATCAATGCCTTTCTGGCTTTTGCAGCTATTTGAGCAGTCCTGCTCAGGCGAGTGCTTGACTGAATGTCTTCTGTTGCAGGATTAGTTTCCCTTATCCCCTGCCACAATTCTAAGAGGTATAACTTAATTACAGGTCTCATGAGCTGGCTATGGGCCGTTCTTAGAGTAGCCACTCTTGGGGCCTTGTCTCGCCCAATATGTAACTCGATCACTCTGCCCAAATTCCACTTGCTCCATGGCCCCTCGTCATGAATGAGGACTACTTCCCCTATCCTAGGTCAAGAGCCATACATCATTCCTAAGCGACAGGTCTCTCTTAACGTTGTTAAATACATCCTCTCCCATCTTTTCCACAAGTTATCGCACAACTTGGATATATACAGGAATCTTTTCTCGGTGAACTGTCTCTGTCCATAGGTAGGGTCACTAGAGATTTCTTCCTAATTTACAACTTCTCTTGGGAAGGACTTAAGCTTTCTTCTAACAGTCAAAATGGTTAGGGGTTAAAATATCCAATTGATTCAAATCCCTGGGCATGTAACTTAATGGTCTATCATTGATAATTCCTTCCAGCTCCACCATCTTTTTTAGGCATGACTTAACCCTTAAACGCCGAGCCTCTATTTACAAAAACATCTCCTGTATGCCGGCTGCGTTCGGTGAGTTAGCACCGAAGCAGAAAAAAAGTTTTTTTCAAAAAATCACAGCACGCTTAGTTTTTAAGATTAAGAGTTCATTTTGGCTCCTTTTTTTTTGTCATTGCCTGAAGTTTAGTATGCAACCATCAGAAATGAAAAAATATCATTATCATATATAAATATTGGAATATATGACAGCAAAAAAAAAAAACATAATTGTATACAAATCGCGCTGTAAGCACAACGGTTAAAGCTAATGAGTTAATTATTTTTAAGTTGTATTGTACACTAAATTGCGATGATTTTGGTATATAACAAATTGTAAAACGATCAAAGCAACACAGAGAAAATATTATCACAAAATGATGCATGGATTCGTAACGCGCGGGCGTAAAAAAAAATGTTTTTTTCAAAAATTCACCATAAATCGAAATATTGTGCTAGAGACTTCCTGTTTGTTGAAAAATGAAGCTAATTGATTGAATGTTACTAGACTGTAAGTGTTTTAGCTTACAATTGCATTTTTCGACCATTTCGGTTGAGTTAAAGTTGACCGAAAGTCGAATTTTTTCTATTTATCTAGATTTATATGAAAATATTTCAAAACTGATAAAAGCTACAACCATGAATTATTTTCTGTTGTATTGTACATGAAATTGCACACATTTTCATATATAAAACTTTATGTAACGACTAATATAAAACGGTGCAAATATTCGACAACGAGACGAAAGAATTTCTGAGATGTTGGCCGAGTTACAGCGCAGAGCGTAAGGAAAATGTTTTTCAAAAATTCACCATAAATCGAAATATTGTGCTAGAGACTTCCAATTTATTGCAAAATGAAGGTAAACGATTGAATATTACTAGAATGTAAGAGTTTTAGGTTACAATTGCGTTTTTTTACCATTTCGGTCGAGTTAAAGTTGACCGAAGGTTGAAATTTGGCAGTTATCGTGATTTATGTGAAATTATTTCAAAACTGATAAAAGCTACAACCATGAGCTATCTTCTGTTGTATTCTACATGAAATTGCGCACATTTTCATATATAAAAGCTTATGTAACAACTAATGTAAAACGATACAAACATTACGACAACATGACGAAAGAATTTCTGAGATGTTCGGCTGAGTTACCGCGTGCAGACGTAAGGAAAAAGTTGTTGTTGTTCACCATAAATCGAAATATTGTGCTAGAGACTTCCAGTTTGTTGCAAAATAAAGGTACATGATTGAATATTACTAGAATGTAAGAGTTTTAGCTTATAATTGCATTTTTTACCATTTTGTCGAGTTAAAGTGGACCGAAGGTTGAAATTTTGGCAGTTATCGTGATTTATATGAAAATATTTCAAAACTGATAAAAGCTACAACCATGAGTTATTTTCTGTTGTATTCTACATGAAATTGTGCACATTTCCATATATAAAACTTTATGTAACGACTAATATAAAACAGTGCAAACATTACGACAACGTGACGAATTTCTGGCGCGGACGTAAGGAAAAAGTTTTTTCAAAAATTCACCATAAATCGAAATATTGTGCTAGAGACTTCCAATTGGTTGCAAAATGAAGGTAAATGATTGAATATTACTAGAATGTAAGAGTTTTAGGTTACAATTGCGTTTTTTAACCATTTCAGTCGAGTCAAAGTTGACCGAAGGTTGAAATTTTGGCAGTTATCGTGATTTATATGAAAATATTTCAAAACTGATAAAAGCTACAACCATGAGTTATTTTCTGTTGTATTGTACATGAAATTGCGCACATTTTCATATATAAAACTTTATGTAACGGCTAATATAAAACAGTGCAAAAATTACGACAAAATGACGAAAAGAGTTTCTGAAATTTTTGGCCGAGTTATTTTGTGGCGTAAGAAAAAAGTTTTTTCAAAAATTCACCGTAAATCGAAATATTGTGCTAGAGACTTCCAATTTGTTGCAAAATGAAGGTACAAATATTACTAGAATGTAAGAGTTTTAGCTTACAATTGCGTTTTTCGACCAATTCAGGAGTCAAAGTTGACCGAAGGTTGAAATTTTTTGTAGTCGACGTACAGTACGTCCACTTGGCACCCAACAGACAATTTTAGTCGACGTATGATACGTCCAGTAGGCGTTTAAGGGTTAAGAAGTCCTATCAGCCTTTCCCATATAGCACCAAACCATGTGCTCTTGCTGGAATGAACTTCCAGTTACACTTTATATCCAACAGATGTTCCTTTACCCTGGGATTCTCTGACATGGTCTTAAGGTATTCTGATGCTGCTACAAATAGGTCTGGTTATCAACTAGCTCCTCATGTATGCCTCTGGTTATTGGGCATGTTAATAAGATGTAAACTGTTCCTCATAGGACTGGTTATCAACTAGCTCCTCATGTATGCCTCTGGTTATTGGGCATGTTGATAAGATATAAGCCTTCTCAGGTCTCTGTCCTTTTCCCTTAACCCATAATGTGCCGGTGTAGTCCACGCCTGTGGTATTAAAAGGTTGCTTACATTGCACCCTGAACTCAGGTAATGGAGGAACTATAGTGGGCCTATACGACCTTCCTTGCATTCTCCTACAAATAACACGATGGTGGAATATACTCTTAGTTATTTGCCTTATCTGTGGGATCCAGAACTCCTGCATGACACTCGCCACAATTGCATTGATGCCCATATGAGCATTAGCATCATGATGTTCTTTAATAATTACCCGAGTAACATAGCAAATCTTCGGCAATAGTATAGGGAACTTAGCAGCTTTGGGTAACTGTGCGTGTTCTGGTCTACCCTTACACCTTATTACCGCATTGTCCAGGTAAAGATTTAACTGGTGTACGAGAGCTGGTTTTGGTTTTCTTACCCCCTTCATCAAACTCTTGTATTCCCCTTGGAAAAATTCCTTTTGTTTGAGGGCAGTAGTCTTATTCTTTGCCTCTTGGAGTTTTTCCAAGGTCAGTTCACCATGTCTCTTCATATTGGTTGAACTACAATTATTCAAAAATCATAGGATCCACGCTGTAGTCCTATAGACCTTTTTAATCTTGCTGAATCTCCCCCAGTTCAGCAAGTGAGTATTACCATTCAGGTTGTCCCTTACAGTATTGACCAAAATGTTCTCTTCCCTATCCTGCACAAGTGATCCACTAACCCATGACCTATCTATTGGCCAAGAGAAATTTTTTAACTAAGGGGGTCCCTCCCACCAAAAAGAACATCCAAGATCACTTCTGTTCTTTTCCCACGTGTCAACCAGTCACTGGGATTATCCTCTGTAGGCACATAGGACAAAACTGCCTCTGGAATTAAAGAGTTTATTTCCTGTACTCTATTTTTCACAAAAGCAGGGAGAACACTTTTCGATACTAGCCAACTGAGGGCGACTTTACTGTCCAACCAAATGAACAGTTCTGCAAACTCATCCTTCTCAAGAGTTCTTTAATAAATTTGGCCATTCTTGCTACTAGCAAGAATATGTGTAAGGAGTCTCCCTCTCCTAGGCTAGTATTCCTTGGAAAGGAAATATCAAGACATTTTTCAAAGTTTTTGGATAACTTAACTCATTGTTTCTGTAATGGGTCTGGGAGTTGTTCATCCCAATCCAGTTGTCGCTTCCACAAATTCTGTAGGTATATCTTTGCCCTAAAGCTGCAGTAGAACTTTGAGAGGTCAGCTGTTATATGTTGTCCCGTCGACAAACAATCATTCAAGCTTAACCCACTTTTCCCGTCTGACTGAACAGTCAAATACTATCCTAATAGGGGTTGTTGCACCGTCCCTTTCAGCACCATGATGTGCCAAGAAATGACAGTCTTCCTCTGTTTTAAAATATTCCACACTCTCTATGAACCTCCTATCCTCCTGATCCTTCAGGATTTTCTGGTAGTATTCTAGATACTGAGCGTTCTTCCAAAACTTGACACATTTTTGCTTTAATCTGTTCAAAGCCAACCCAAAGTTGGAAGTTAATCTCCTTTTATTGCCTTTCCAAGGAAGTGCCACTACATACTGTGTCAATTTCAGAATAAATTACAGTACTCTCAAAGTTCTCCAGTACTTTCTGCTCCTTTTCTGTTATTTCACTACAGTCAATACCAAAACGCTCTAAACCTTCCCTTGGATCTTTTAAATGAGTAGCCCCTTTAGGCATAATTATGTTGTTGGTTTCCACTGCCAGTTTTACTATGGAAACATGAGTCTTCCTGGTGGGAGGAGAACTATATGTTCCGGTTACCACGTAACCAAATATGGTTGGTAGCAATACTAAATTTTCAAATTTCTTAAACCCTGGATGTAAAATGTTGTGTTAGTTCCTCGCTGGATGAGCGGGTTCCGTTCTCAGCTACCACTCTCTTGGTCACAAGTTCGAATCTCCGACCGGCCGGTGAAGAACAAGAGGAACTTGTTTCTGGTGATAGAAATTCATTTCTCGCTATAATGTGGTTCGGATTCCACAATAAGCTGTAGGTCCCGTTGCTAGGTAACCAATTGGTTCTTAGCCACGTAAAAATAAATCTAATCCTTCGGGCCAGCCCTAGGAGAGCTGTTAATCAGCTCAGTGGTCTGGTTAAACTAAGATATATTTAACTTGTACACGTTGTCAACCCCCTATTAACAATTCTATAGGCGATTGTTTCTCTGTGAGTAAATGAAAATTTTAGCCAAGCTGATTTTCGTTCTACACAAATGACCTTAAGTTCTTCTTAACATCGAATTTCTTTGTATATTATGGTAGTTCGTCTACCACTATACAATCCATATTTACTAATCTACCCTGGTGAGGTACAGTGATGTTCACCATGTCATATTCCTTAACTGGTGTAGAAGATAAGTAGCCTCTCAATGATATCTTTTCAACTTCCCTGCTTTTATAGTGGAGTCCCTCAAGAGCAGATTTCTTTATAAATGAACTCTTGGCATAGGTATCCAACAACCCCCTCTTTCGCACAATGCGACCTCTTTTACCCTTTAGGGTTATTGTGGCTGTAGGTAAGATTGACTTCCTAGTCATCTTATTTCCTTGTCCAGTATTTGTCAAAGAGAGTTTTCCAACTAGTACCCCACCTATCTTCGATATATTTGGTTGGTTTTGATTGCACATAGCGCTATGATGTCTAATAATGCAGCCGTCGTTACAATCTTGCCTGTCACAGTCGGAACTGAAGTGTTTATTGGATGCGCATATGAAACACAAACCCAGGGTTCTGAGTTGTTCTATCTTCCCTCCTCTGGTTACATGGGATTTACAATATGATTGCCTCCGCAAAGTGCACATCCTCTAGTTTACCTTGACTTTGTTTGTATTTTCTTTAGGCCTTTCCAGTGTTTTTTCGGTCTCACAGATTGCCCTTGTTCTACTGCGAAAGCAGATACTGTTGTTGATGTGTTAGCTTTTACTGGTTCAGTCTGTGGAAAAGTCCTCAAATTGTGTATTTCTTCTTCAAGATATTTTGGTTTTTGCAGCCTCTGTAGCTTCTCTGTTTATTGTACAGAAGGGGATCTTCCAGTTTGAGTAGCTCCTCCAATAGCTTCCTTCCAGCAGATGTTTTGATGTCTCCCATGCTAGACCAGCTCTTCAGTGTAGAAGGCAATTGAGGCATTTCAGGAAAAAGGAAAAATATTTTTCCTCTTCACCTCCTTCCTCATGATTGTTATCTTTGAGCTAGTCTTTGTCCATCTCCTCATCCCCATACTCACTACTCCCATGCATTAAGAAGAAAGAGGCTGTACCTTAGAAGTTTAAGAAGACTTGTCTTGCTCGTTCTTCCTCAGCAGGTGAACAGAGGTACATAATCTTTGTATGTCACTTGTTTTACCCATAATGGGTTTGTTGACCGTTGCATGTTGCACTCCAGGGTAGCCCTCCCAAGGGCAGGGTAATGTACAACCTGTTCACTCTGTGCATGTGTGATCTCCGGACCATGTATGTTTTAGCAAAACTATATTTTATTCCCCACGCTTCGAAAGGGAGGGGGCCAGCATAGGGGGTAACAAGCGTCACTTTCTTGCTCGCTCAAACCAGTTGCAATCCTAGCATTCTCCCTCAAGGGAGAGATTGCCTTTAATCTGTCCACCTTTTGTGTGCATCAACTGCTCTTTAGAGGGATGGTGCACTTTCTTCCTTGTTTTTTTACTCTTGCAACTGATTATAGCAGCTGACAGGTGGTTGATTGAAAGTCTGAACTCTGTTCAGGCAGCAGAACTTCTGGATCTTGTCTGCCTTCTTTGATGAGAAGTACTTTTGGTTTTGGCCAAGATCAGAAACAAGCAAGGGAGGGGAGAAAATCTGCAGATGATGTGGATCACATTTCACTAACTCCCATGAGTGTAGAAGGGATTAGTTACCTTGAACTTCACATGTGTGCATTGACTCTTCTCCCTTACCTTTCTAGGCAAGCAAGGTTGAGTTAATGCCACCTTCTCCTTCCAATGTGCATGCAGTCATCAAACTGAATGGTTGTTGGGTTGTTGGTGGCATACAACAGACCATTTACTGTACTTTTGAGTGTTGGGAGGATCAGTTCACATGCAGTGGTGTTACACTTAGATCGGGATGGTCTTTCACATGATAGCACCTTCTGCTGCTCTCTTGAGCACGCTTTTATTAGCCTAAACTTTCTCTGAAGATAGTGTAGCTGACATTCTAGTCTGTTGACTAGGACTTGTGTGTTACCACACTTAAACATGTTGGCTTTATTAGGTTTGGTTTTGACCACCCAGGCTCTTGGCGCCAGCGAAAGTCTTCCAGTTTCAGGCTCTTTGCTTTGTCCTCTCTACAGCACCTCAAGTGTCCATTCGAGTCCTCACTCCTCTAACAAGTGCCTTCATTTAATAGACATAAATGTCAGTCTATATCTGGACAACTTGCCTCTTCGATCCCCTTTGAGGGAGAAGTGCATGGAGGACTTGAACATCTCCTCTCTCAGGAAATGGGAATTATCATCTACCTTCATAAGTCCCAGTTGACCTGTCGCAAGAGTTCCTCTATGTGGGGATGAGTCTCAACTCTGACTTTTTGGGCTTTTTAAACCGCCAAGAGAATCACCAGCTGGCTTCAGACGGTCCACAAGTTTCTAGCTCTTTCATCTTGCTTGGCCCATTAGTGGATGAGCCTAGTGGGGACTCTGTCATCAATCAAGGTGTTCGTCATGTTAGGCAAACTTCATATGAGAGTTTGGCAGTTCTACCTCAAGGCCAACTGGGACAGGGAAACATAGCTGGTCGACGTTGTCGCTGGAATATCAGCGTCATAAAGCTGAAAGTAATTCACTTAGGGATTTAGTGCTTCTCAACCCAAATTCACAACAAGACTGGAGGTCTATTTAGACAATACCACAGCCCTAACGTACATACAGAAGCGAGGCTGCACTCACTTATTTTCTCAGCCAGACAGCTAGTCCCTTTACTGTGGACAGATCAAAATCAAGTGAGTCTAGTCACTCAATTTATGTAGGGCAAACTAAATATTCTGGCAGACAAACTGAGCTGTCAAAAGCAGATCCTTCCCACTGAGTGGACCTTGGATCCCCTGGGCTATCAGAATCTGCGAAAGTATGGGGCAGGCCAACAGTGGACCTGTTTGCCACCTTAAGGAACCATCGCCTTTCTCTCCTTTGTTCTCCGGCCCCGGACCCTCTAGCATGGGCAACAGATGCCATCCTGCAAGGTTGGTCCTACTTGGACTTCTATGACTTTCCACCCTTCAATATGGTCAGGAAAGTGCTGAAACAAGTCTGGGGCTCATTGCAACATTACGACGACTCTCAAAGCCCTGTTCTGACCCATGAAAGAATGGTTCCAGGACTTGTTACCGTTGTGGGTGGACTATCCGAGACTCCTTCCCCTAAAACCGTGTCTACTCAGGGAACCTCACATTAAGAGATACCAAAGGGTTGTCTGCTCTTGCCCTTACAGGCTTCAAACATTCTTGAAGTTTGTCAGAGCATAAGGGTTTTCAAGACACACTGCAGAGGCTATTGCAAGATGCAGGCATTGATTTCCTAGCTGCGTCTTCCAGGCTTAGTGGGCGATTTTCTGAAGCTGGTGTCTCAGACTCAACGTCTCTTTCTGAGACATCTCTGACCTAAATTGTGGATTTCCTTCTTTATCTGAGAGATCTAGGAATCTCTCGTCCTCCACCATTAAGGGGTATCGAGCTGTGTTTAGCTCAGTGTTTACTTTAAACACGGGTCCTGAATCTTGTGTCAATCCCAGATCTTAACGACCTTGTCAAGTCCTTTGATACGTCTAAGCAAGAAAGGAAGATCTGGTCTTCTGGAACGTGGACAAACTGTAGTGTTGAAGTGGCTTTTGAACTCTAGTTCCCCTTCTTGGAGAAACCTTACCCGGAAGACTCTCTTCCTCTTGCCCTTGGACAGTGTTAACATATTAGCAAGTTCCAAGCCATCAGTTAAGGGTAGGTTTTTTTGCAAGGAGATGCAGTTTGCTACCTTACCAATGGATTTTTAGCCAAGAACGAGAACCCTTCGAAGCCCTGGCCTGTTCTTTCTCCATTAAGACCTTAACAGATACCTTGGCTCTGCAGAAGAGAGAGTTCTTTGTCCTGCTGTGGTTTTAAGTTATTACCTGAGCAGTACCGAGAAGATCAGAGGACCATCCAGTAACCTCTGGTGCTCTGTCAAGAACCTGTCGCACCCTCTGACTAAGAATGCATTGTCCTGCTTCAACAAAGGCTTAATTTTTGAGATGCTCAGATTCAGGAAGACATTTTGCCTACTTTTTAAGTGAAAGTTTGTGCCGTCAGGGCAGTCTCTACCTTATCAGGCACATATGTCCCTCACTTCCATTCTGCAGTTGGCCTGCTGGAAGTGCGAGCTGATCTTTGCATCTCACTATTTGAAAGAAGTTGAAACAGTGTTTGAAGATTGTAGTACCTTTGGGCCATTTTCAGTTCCTGTCATGGTATTGGGGGAGGAAGCATAGGAATCTCTTTTTCTCCTACTATCTCTTCGCCTTGAAGTAGGGTGTCGAATTTTTTGGGGCCAGGGGCTACAATGTACCTGGAGCATTCACCAGTCTCAATGGATGGGTTGTGGTGTTTTCAGTGCAGGTGAAAGTGTTGTCTATTTTTTTTTTTTTATGATGGTACTGTGCCCAGGGCAAGGGTACTTATATATACTATGCTAGCCATCAGTCCTATCTTTCGCTGTAAGGCTCCCACTTCCATTGCGGCACCCCATGGCTTTACCGCCACGCCACTACAGGTTAAGATGAGCACCAACCAGAGGCAGTATTCACCCGCAGTTATGCTTTCGTACCACTTAAGGGAATGACAAGCATTGTTTCAGTGCTAGCAATTTCTATTTCAAAGTCATTACCTTGCCTTAATGTTTTGGAATAGAGTATGTCCATGTATCCCACCCCCATTCAGTGTGGGGTTCAGCTATGTAATTGCTTGGCAAGTTACTTATATGAAAATATTTTCATAATAAAACAAAGTTTCATATATACTTGCCAAGTAATTACAGAATCAGAGCCCACCCTCCTCCCCTCATGGACATAAGGGCACAAACAGAATGAGGTTTTCTGCTAAGTCATTTCCAGTACTCCCGTTAGTGGGCAGGGCTTGTCACCTACACTAAACTATCAAAGTGCTACTGTGATTTTTTAAATGAAGGCTGCCGTACGAGTTGAAACTATAGCTATGTAATTACTTGTAATTATATATGAAACTTAATTTTATTATAAAAAAATATAATTTTACAAGTTCAATGACAGTCCCAGTTTGTGACGAAGGAAACTAGTAATTTAAAACACTTTGGTTCTTATTCCCAGGGAAAAATACAAATTACTTTAAAGCATTTTTGATGTTCTTAGATGTGATTTTATGTAAATGTCTTTTAGTTACTGAATTTTCTTTTTTGTCAGTTTACTTATTTAAATAGAATTTTGTACTGTGAAGAGGATCCTTATTTGGTAGTAAAAGAACCGGTAACAGCCAGCAGAGTATTCAACCTTACTGTAATTGTAAATAGAAACTCAGTAACAGTCAGCAGAGTATTCAACCTTATGTAATTGTAAAAAGAAACTATCTTTGATTAGTCTGAATTATTGCAGGTGTCGTCTCTTTCTAATCTCTACAAGAGCTGGTGGCCTTGGGATCAATTTAGTTGCTGCAAATAGAGTCATCATCTTTGACTCTTCTTGGAATCCCTCCCATGACTCTCAGTCTATATTTAGGGTGTACAGATTTGGACAGAAGAAGCCATGCTATGTGTATAGATTTGTTGCCCAGGTATGCATTGATTTTTGTTTGCCTCCGTTATTTTTAATGAATTTTCCTTTGAGATTTAATGCTTTTCATATGTAACTGTTGAACAAAACTGATACACACTAGAATGGAGAAACAGAATTAAAGGTGTATAATGCAACAGAATACTTAGCCACATTAGTGAAGTTATCTTAGATATGTATTAAAAAAACATCTTATGAAAAGGAAACATCAGCTGAGAGAGGATTACTTTAAACTTCAATAAAAAGTTCAGCTAGCTCTCTTGCATGAAGATTGATATATTTTTGTGATGATCAGGGTACCATGGAAGAGAAGATCTATTCAAGGCAAGTAACAAAAATGTCTACTGCACTTCGAGTTGTTGATGAGCATCAAATTAAGCGATACTTCAAGATGGCAGATCTCCAGCAGCTTTATGAATTTACTCCTTCAGATAAGGATGAGAGAGAGACACCTGCAGTTCCTGAGGTTTGTTATCTTTGCAATAACAGTTGTGAAAAGCGTGAAAAATTGTATTTAGTAAATAGTAAACACAATTCATAAGGTGACTTCTTAACATTGTTGTTGTAACTTGATTTCAAAAAAGAAAGTCTTGGCCACAGGTCTATGAAGGAATTTGTCATTCTGCATTTTAATACTTAGGCTAGCCATGTGAAAACTGAAAATTGGTTTGCTGTGACTACTTTGAAATTATATTTTATTGATTAATTGCTTATATGAGATAATGTAGAATTATTCTGCAAATTTTATTTGAAGATCTTTATCATTATTTTGAAGTAAATGTACATCAGCTTTCTTTACAGTAGTTTATGAAGTTCATATTGCACTGCAACTAAGCATGAAATGGCGTTCACAGTAGATCATTCAAAATCTGGGGAATGTTCCGCCTATAGACTTCTATCTTAAGTACAGTATACGTTTTCAAGGTTACGAGTCCCATATACAGGCAGTCCCTGGTTTACGACGGGGGTTCCATTTTTACGCCACGTCGTAAACCGAAAAATCGTCGAAAATCGTCAAAAATCATAAGAAAACCTTACTTTTAATGCTTTGGGTGCATTGAAAACGATGTAAACTGAATTTTTATTGAGTTTTTCATCAAAAAAACCTCCAAATTATGATTATTCTGCCGTTTTGGAGCCATATTTCTTCCGTCGGATCGGCGTACCGCTTCGTAACCCCGGAACATGCGTCGTAAACAGGGAAATAATTTCTGATGAATATATTTGAAAAGCATCGTAACCTCGGAACGTCGTAAGCCAGACCCGTCGTAAACCGGGGACTGCCTGTATTTATAAGTCAGCAAGAGTTGAGATAAAACCTCAGAATAGAAGACACCAAACAACAAAAGTTCTTGAATAGGTAGTTACATTATAGTTTTCAAAGAAAGATTATTTATGCTTTGAGCCAGTTCCAATCCCAGAAATTGGGGGGTTAAGCTCACAAGTTGTAAATGGAGGATAACGATTCAAACACATTGAGCTTTATGCATGGAAAGGTTCTGGTATCAGGCAACCTTTGATCAAGAGAGCTCAAAGTATCTGGGAAAAAAATGTAAACTGGCAGTGAAGTATGGCAGTGGTAATGAGTAGGGCAAATGTTGGACCAGTGTTAGAAAAGAATAGGGAGATCACGAAGGCAATTTCATGAAGAAAACCAAGCGTGTACTATGCGTGAGCAGTTAGGTATGACGAGCGGGAAGAAAAATAATAGATAATGGCAAAGTGTGCCAGTTTTAGTAGCGCGGGGGATGTCAACAAGTGGAACCGGTATGCTAGTCAAAATGATGTCGCAGATGTGATGAAAGTAAGTTGAATTAAAAAAAAATTTTTGGTTAAATGAAATATATGTTCCCTAAAAGTTGACAAATTTCTTGGTTGTCTGCTCATTGTCGCACTACCACACAACTTGACACTCTCTCTCTCTCTTTTGTCTTTCTTTTTCTTTAGTCTCTCTGCCTCTTGTGTTTCTGCTTATACTCGCAGACCCTTGTTTTTAGCACCTCCCTCCAGCTATTCCATTTCGACTTTGTTGGTGTGTTTTCGGTGATTCATCTGGTTTATTGGTTACTGATCCCTTCAGAACACCACCTCTTCTGCCACAATTCCCACCTTTGGAGGTATGTCCCTGAGTACTCTTGTTAAGCATTGGTTAATAGCTTCCTTAGGACATCCTTAGGGTTCTGGCACTGTGGTACTCCATTGGCCAAATCAGGTGGACCTTGGCCTCTAAGGAGGAGCCTAAGTCCTTAGCTTCTCCCCTCGAAGGAAGAAAGGACTGATATTTGCCAGGTAGGCCCTCCAATGCATTCGAGTTAATTCAAGGCACTCTAAAAGGTCACCGGAGGTGTGAGACTATCATCAGTCTTGTCTAGTGTCAAGATGACGAATTCTCCTTGGTCTACATGTTGTCAGCATTGAGGGATCCTTCGCTGGCATCTGAGATTTTTCATTAAACCACTGTACACACATCCCCTTTTCCTATGAGATACTCAACCATAATTGATATGGGCCAGGTCGGTGGTCTCGCATAAGGGAAACGTTCATAGTTTTGTTTATCACACCTTCTCTGTTTCTCTCACATCTGGGTTTTATATAAGTAACTTACCAAGTAATTAGATAGCTATAAGATTTCCTACCATGGCAGCCTAAAAATTCAAAATTAGTTACAACGATTCAACTGGCTAGTGTAGGTGGTTAACCCCGCCCACTTTCAGGGTAAGAAGAGGATCGCTGTGGCAGAGAACTTCATTTGTTTTTCTGCCAGTGTTCGACCAACGTCGTTCGTTCCCGCAGCCTGCCGACATCATTATTTGATGATGTACTCAGAATTTACTGTAACTTTCATGTTTTATTGCCTCGCTACCGATTGGATTTGCTTAGTGTTTACTTTTCATTGTTTCTTTAGTTACTTAGTTAACTTTTACTTTGCATTATGTCAGACTCTATTTCTTCAAGTGTTCGCTTTTGTAGCGAGTGGTGTAAAACTAGGTTAGTTAAGTCGTCAGTCAACTCTCATACTAAATGTATCAAATGTAGGGGACAGAATTGTAACATTGAGAATACTTGTGATGAATGTCAAGAATGGGATGAGAAAAAGTGGAAAACTTTAAAGTCTAATTTGCTTAGGCTTGCGAGGGAGAAAAAGAAAAAGGTGACCGCTAGAGCCAATCTGAAATCTTATAGGTCAGTAGAGGATAGCAGTGTCCCTTCATCACCAGTTCTTGCTCGATTGGTTCATCGGGGCACTCGCCAAGAAGATGGAGGGCTGTCCACTCTTGCTGGAGGACCTGGCCTCCGACTGGTTGGCTGTGTTATCGTGTGGACAAGGCCACCAGAGATGGTTCCCACAAGCTTGCCTCCCTCTTCGCCATGGGTGTGTTGAAGAAAAGGGAGTTGTGGTGCTCCTTCACTGCGAAAGGAGTAACCAACACACACAAGTCTGCTCTCCTCTTCTCCCCTCTTGACAAGCAATATCTCATCCTGCAGTCCGCTGTGCTCGGTATCTCGTCAGACCTCCAAAAGAAATCTACTCAAGACCTGCTGGTGCAGTCCACTAAATGTTGGAAGGGACCCTCTGCCTCAGCCAAATCCATTTCTCCCCCTCCAACTTCAGGTGTTTTGTGGAAGCAGACAGAGACTCCAGTTGAGACCCCAAGCTAACCTTCATCACTCAAAGGCTGTCAAGAAACCATCGTTCAAGCCTTTTACCAAGAAATGAAAACACAGTCCTTCATGTCTTTTAGGAGCCAGACTCCTCCACTTTTGGGAGGAGTGGAGTCGCAGAGGTGTGGAGCCTTGGATAGTCCAAGTCCTGAAGGAGGGGTACTCTATTCCTTTGAAGAGGACACCTCCGCTAGTCAAGTCTCCTATTCCCTTGACCGCTTATTCGGAAGGCTCTGGAAGATTTTCCGCTCTTTCACAGGAAGTCGACTCCCTACTTCTCAAGAGAGCTGTGGAAGAAGTCGAGTGTCACGAGTCAGGGTGGTTCTAGAAATGGCTCTTCATAGTTCTCAAGTCATTGGGGGGGATGGAGGCCCGTCCTCGATGTCAGCACTCTGAACCCCTTTGTTCTGAAGACAAAGTTCCATGTGAAAATGAACCAGTCTCATATCTTCCATTCGTCAAGTCGACTGGATGATTTCCCTAGACATGCAGGACTCTTACTTCCATGCCCCCATACATTGGACTCAGGAAGTACCTGTTTCATCTTTCAGAACAGTTTTTCAGTTTCAGGCCTTATGCTTCAGCCTTTCGATGGCCCGTCAGGTATTCACTCGTGTTCCCACTTCCCTTGGCAAGTTGCTCCACCTTCTTGGGATCAACATCTCCCGGTATTTGGACGACTGGCTCCTTCGTTCCCAGTCAAAGGAAAGGTGCACGGAGGACTTACGGACAACTCTGCCTGACTCAAGGTTTGGGCATCCTCATCAACATAAAGAAGTCTCACTTGTCTCCGACACTCGAGGTTCTGTATTTGGGCATGATACTGAATTCTCCGACTTCTCAGGTTTTTCCAGCCTTTGCACAGTCCCCCAATTTCTCTTTCTCCCGGTCTGCTCGGCCAGCCAGTGGATGAGTTTCCTGGGCACCTTGGCCTCCATCGAGCACTTTGTGAAGTTGGGCAGACTGAACAAGAGACCTCTGCAGTTTTTTCTCAAGGCCAGTTGGGACAGGAAGACCCAAACGGACTCTTAAATTTTTCCCATCGTACAGGAGATCCAGACAGACTTGCAATGGTGGCTGTGCAAAGGAAGACTTCTTCAGGGAAAATCTCTTCTACCTCTGAACCCCAATCTAGACTTATATCCTGATGCGTCGGACTTAGGTTGGGGAACCCTTCTAAGAGACCAAGAACTGTCCAGGACTTGGTCCACGGATCAGAGATGCCTCCACATAAATGTCAAGGAGCTGAAGGCCATTCATTTGGGCCTCCAGTCCTTTACTTCTCAGATCTTTGGCAGGACGGTGATCATTCATTCCGACAACACGACCTCTAACTTACATCCGCAAACAAGGAGGCACTCACTCCTTCTCCCTCTATGATGCCTCCAGAGATCTCCTTCCCTGGGCAGACTGGAACTAAGTCACTCAAGTCACTCACTACATTCAAGAGAAACTCAACATTCTGGCAGACAAATTGAGTTGCCGCAACCAGGTACTTCCCACGGAATGGACGCTGGATCCTCTGGTCTGCAGCAATCTATGGAAGCTTTGGGGCACTCTACTGATTGACCTGTTTGTGATGTTCAGGAATTATCATCTCCCCCTCCTCTGCTCTCCAGCCCCGAACCCTCTGGCATGGGCAATGGATGCCATGTTCCAGGACTGGTCAGGCCTAGATGTCTACGCTTTTCCTCCATTGGGCATGATCAGAGAGGTGCCAAACAAGTTCTCTCATCGCGACGCCTCAATGACTCTGGTGGCTCCTTTCTGGGTGACGAAGTAATGGTTCCCATATCTGCTTTGCCTTCTAGTGGATTTTCCAAGACTGCTCCCTCAAAAAGAGTTTCTTCTCAAACAACCCCACTTCCACAGGTTCCGCCAAGGGTTGTCTGCTCTGGCCCTGACAGGCTTCAGACTGTCCAGAGCCTCGTCAGAGCGAAGGGGTTTTCAAGGGCAGCTGCAGAGGCTATTGCTAGGTGCAGGCGCCAGTCTTCTAGCAACCTCTGTCAGTCTAAGTGGACAGTCTTTTGGAGCTGGTACAGGCGACATAATGTCTCTTCTTCTGAGACATCTGTAAGTCAGATCGCTGATTTCCTGCTCTTCTTGAGGTCATCCAAGAAATTATCATCCTCTACCATCAAGGGATATAGGTCCATGTTAAGCTCTTGTTTTCAAGCACAGAGAGTTGGACCTCTCTTCCAACCAAGACCTCAGTGATCTCATCAAATCCTTCAGCACAACAAGACAGAGGAGATCTGAAGGTGTCTTATGGAATCTCAACGTAGTCTTGAAAGTGGCTGTCGGGCCCAGCTTTTGAACCCCTCCATTCGATCTCTCTAAAGGATCTCCTTAGAAAGGCTCTTCCTCCTTGCCGTAGCCACTGCTAAACGCATCGGCGAAAGCCAGGCCATTGACAAGAGAGTAGGTTTCGCACAGGGAGATGCAGTATGCTCCTTCTCTCTCGGGTTCCTTGCGGAGAACGAAGACCCTTCGAAGTCCTGGCCCCGTTCCTTCTCCACTAAAAGGGTAGGGGACATCCTTGGGACTGGAGGAAGAGGAGAGGCTTCTCTGTCCAATAAGAGCTCTTAGTCACTATCTTCAGAGGACTGAGATAGAGGCCCTTCTAGTCATCTGTGGTGCTCCGTTCGGAACCCCTTTCATCCGATGTCAAAAAATGCGATCTCCTATTTTTTGAGGGACCTAATTTCCGAGGCACACTTGGATCCAGGAGGACATGCTACCTTCATTCAAGGTCAAAGCTCATGAGGTTCGAGCGGTGGCAACTTCTCTTGCCTTCAGACACATGTCCCTCTCCTCCATCTTGCAATCTACGTATTTGAAGCGCAGGTCAGTGTTCGCATCGTTTTATCTCGAAGTAGAAACAGTTTTCGAGACTTGTAGTACATTAAGACTTTTATAGGGCACCTGTTAACTTTGCTAGCCATCAGAGTACAGTACCTCCTTTGTTGTAAAGCCTCCACTAAAGTAGGAGGCGACCCATGGCTATACTGCCACACCACTATAGGTTAAGATGAGCACTGACCAGAGGCATTACCCACCTGCAGTGGCTTTCTTACCAGGTAAGGAAACAACAAGCAATGTACCAGTGCTGGCAACTTTTCTGCTATCAAAGTCATTACTTTATTAATGTTTTGAGGTAGAATATGTCCATGTATCCCACCTCCTGTCAGTTTGGATTCAGCTATGTAAATACTCGGTAAGTTACTTATATAAAAATGACATTTTTATAATAAGATAAAGTTTTATATATATGTAACAAGTAATTACTGAATCAGAGTCCTCTCTCCTCACCTCACATGGACTTCAGGGCAAAAAACCAGTGAGTCTATCTGCCACGTTGATCCTCATCTTACCCTGAAAGTGGGCGGGGTTAACCACCTACACTAGCTAGTTGAATCGTTTTTGCTAATTTTGAATTTTTAGGCTACTGTGGTAGGAAATCTTACAACTATGTAATTACTTGGTAAGTATATATAAAACTATTTTATTATAAAAATGTCATATTTTCCACTAAGACGCTGAAGACACCTCATTTTCCTTATACAGGCAGTCCCCGGTTATCGGCGGGGTTGTTTCTGAGGGTGTAATGATAACCGAAAATCGACTTTTTCGGTCATTTTCAGAGGTTATTGGCGCCGAAAAGCCCCAATTTACAGTTATCGGCGCCTCTGGTAGGTATGTATCGGCGCCAATACCCAATTATCGGCGCTGATAAGCGGAAATTGGTGATTTTCGGCACCGAAAATTGCCGATTTTCGTCGCTAGACAAGCCCCATAAAACCGGATCGCTGTTAACCGAGCCCGCCGTTAACCGCGGACTGCCTGTAAGACACTCAACAGGGGTTTATATGGTTGAATGTCTGGTCCTGACAACTGGAAATCCATTCAGAGTTTACCATCACCCTACCCCTCAATGTATGACCACCTTGACGTGGTGAGGGTGCTCTTGAACCCCAGGAATTTGTTCCCAAGTTTGAGTCCAAGTGTCTTATATATGATTATATATTTGTTTGGATTAATTTCTGCGGAATTTTCCACTTATGCTAAAATTGATTGGACCTGTTAAATAAGAAAAGATATCATAGCTGGGATTGGGTTCATATCCAAAGGTAAATAGTGGGGACTGCAGTAGGACCATCAACTACCCTATAATGTTCAGACCTGAGAGTTATCAGATTGATAGCTCAAAGGCAGAACTATCCTTTGGGGGTGGACCACGGAATCCAGGGGGCGTCTGGTTCTGGGGATAGGACTCTCAGTATTCTATCCGCTTTGCCCATAACATGATTAGGGTGGGAATGATTGCATTCTTGTAATACTCTTAGTCCTAGCAAGTGGGTTAGGCTTACACTTGGGCCACTCTAATCATATTGTGCCATCCCCTGTGGGGTAGGGTAGGGACTTGGACATTTGGGACTTGGTTCTCACTTGTGCCATTGGTGGAAGAATAAACTCCATGAAAGGCTGATGATATCTTTTTAAGGTTTTCAGGTTTATTTATTTAATTTTTTTTTTACTTCAGTCTTAATGTCTAGTAGGTTTAAAGTTTCAAGTAACCCTGGACCCTTTGATGGTAGCGACTCTGCACAGTTGACAACCACTGGAACTTCCTCTGACAACCTTTCTCTGGAAAAATCAGAAAAAAATCCTAATGTAATTACACTGGAATCCTATGCTCCAGTACAAAGCAAACCAAAAAAAAGCAAATACCTTGACTGAACCGTGACTTCGACTCCCTCTTTGGAAGTGGAAGTTGGTCAAGATTCCTAACCTTAGAAACAGAGAAGAAAACATCAGCAGTGAAATTAGAAAACTTCCTGTTGAATTGACATTTAACGACTGAAATGTCATTCAAACAAATAAAAGACCAGGTGTGGTTGATAGAGACCACAACAAAAATTCAATCAGAAAATTACTTAACTATAAAAAATATTGATAATATAGAAAAACATGACAATATGAAGAGAGTACAGGGTACCATAGTACTCCTTGATAATGATGAAGAACCAATAGAAAAGAGTACATTGCTGGATTCCCATAAAAAAAAGGTACAACAAAGTACAAGATTGTAAAATATACATAGCCAGTAGACGGAGTAATGGAAAAACACTGAGAATAACAAAGATAACATTTGAAGGCCATGAATCACCTTTAAAAATTAAAATCATAGGCCAGAGCAGAGAACTGAGACTTTGTTCCAAAACCACTACAGTGCCAAAACTGTAGTACGTATGGACATTCAAGGCAAAATTGCTGTAATATTGTAGATCTGACAAACATACCACACATCGGTGGTGTGGTGAACCATAATGGAAGTAGATAAGAGTAACTAAACCCTGAGAGATAAATCTCAAGGTAAAGTAACTACTTGGCAAGAAGAAACTAATGTAGCAAAGAACCAAGAAACATATACAAATATTTCTTCAGATTCATTTGAGATCCTAAGAGAAATGGAAACACAAGAAGATAATACAAGTACCACAGAAATATTATAAGAAAGTTATGATGAATTAGAAGCTAAAGAAAAAAAAGAGGCCTTTAGAGAGAACTCCACCCAAGACCAACAAAAAACCGACTATTTTTAGAGATACATCAATTAAACTAAAGATGGGAAACCCAAAGAAAGAACATAAACCAAAAAATATTACCTATACCCTTTTCTCCTAAATTAATAATAAAACCATTGGAAACAGATACCCAGAACATCAGAGAAATAGTAGAGGAACAAACCATTGACAAGAATGATTATGTGATGGGAGAAGAGAGTATTCCATCACCAATAATTGGTGCACCAATAGTAAAAGAAACAAAAGACATGAAAATACGTGGATGTAGTGAATGTTTCATTGAACTGTGCAACAAAAACAAAAGCCTGGTAAAAGAGCGTTTAACAAACACTATACGGAATTTATAAGATATAGAAATAAAGAAACTGCTAGTTTAGACACTCACGAAAATGGCTGTATGTGCATTGGACACCTAATGTGTTAAAAAAAAACTAATAAATGTCATAAATAATATTTTAGGAAAAATGCAAATTGATGATCCACAAAGAGAAAATTACACTTGAACACACTAACGTGATATTTTGAATAATTATTTTATACAATGGAATGTAAATGGTCTACAGACCAGATTACATTTGGGAAAAATACTGTGATTAATACGGGAATATGAACCAATGATATTATGTGTACATGATGTCAACAAACAAATCAACAATAGGTAAATATACCTTAGTACTGTATGTACATCTAGAGAGGAAGAAGGAAATTTAGGTACAGGCAGTCCCCGGTTATTGGCGATCCAGTTTTACGGTGCTTGTCTAGCGACAAAAATCTGCAGTTTTCAGTTCAAAAAATTGCCGATTTCTGCTTATTGGCAATGATAATTGGGTAGTGGCACCATTACATACTTAATAGAGGCGCCAATGAGTGCTGAAAATCGCTGAATTTTGGTTATCGGTAATTTTTGCTTATCATGCTGTCAGAATGGATCAACCTGCCGATAACCTGAGACTGTCTGTACTGCTATATTTGTATTGTACATAGCAAAGTATGTTATGACAGAGTACCTGTAAACTTTATTGACTTGCAAATATCAGGTATTAAAATACGAATAAAAAAACGACTATTACATAATTTATAATTTATGCAACCAACCTAATAAAAATTACGACATTGATAAATTTAAAGATTTACCTAGCAGTACCAAGGAACCTGCATTATTAGTAGGTGATTTTAATGCTCACAACCCGATATGGGAATGTAATTGCACAAACTCAAATAGAGCAGGGAGTAAAATAGAAGAGTTCATGGATTCAAACGACATGTGCTGTATAAATGATGACGAAATTAGCAAATATTTTTCAAAAACACATGGAACATCTTCCTCAGTAGACTTGACTCTATGTACAATAAGTATAGTTGACAGATTAGATTGGAATACAATTGATGACTTGCACACCAGTGATCATTTCCCAATATTAATTTCCTTATTACAAAATAATCTGGCAAAACATGTCCCTCACTATAACATTTATAAAGCAGATTAGGAGCAATATGAAATGCATAGTAGAAATATCCCACCATTTGAATATTTAAAAGACCATAATGAAACTAATAAATTCCTTGTTGATTTCATTAAAAATGCTGATAATAAAACAATGCCAAATTGAAAACCCCATCCAACAAAACAAAGTTCCATGGTGGTCTGATAAGCGGACAGAATTGATAGATATAAAACACTCAATAGGGAGATGATTAGATAATTTGAACAGAAAGTTCAGTAAAATAAATAAAACATCAGTATTAGAAGAAACTTTAGAAAAAATGACTATTATTACTAGAAATTAATACATTGAAACCTCTATACAACAAAATACCTGCAAAATTTAAAAAGGAAGTAATTCAAGGAAGAATCATTTCATGGAGGAAGTACATATCAGATCTCTAATAATACTCCCATACAAAAAATATGGGGAAAACTCAGGAAAATAAATGGTACCCATGTTAAACCACCTAGACATGCCATATTAAATGATGGGAAAAGAATACTTGATCCAAAAGAAGTAAGTAATAGATAGGAGAAAACTTAGCAAATGTAAGTGGTGATAAAAATTTAGATGAACGCTTCCACACGAAGAAAAATATTATAGAATTAATTACAACAAATTGTTAAACAACAGAAGATATAAAAAAAAAATTTAATATGGAAGAGTTGGAATATGCTCTCTCGAACAACAATAAATCTGCTCTTGGAGGCGACAATAGTCTTACGTATTAGAGTTTTATAATTACTTTTGGCTCCAAAATTTATTTCTAGATGAATGGCATAAAGCTATAATACTTCCTATCCCCAAACCTAGAAAGGATCCCAGTAATGTAAATAACTTCAGACCAGTTTCTTTAAGAAGCTGCTTATGCAAATTGTTAGAGAAAATGGTAAGTGTCTGACTAACATGGCAAATTCAAGAAAATAAAATTTTGACTCCCACTCAATTCAGGTCACAATGTAACAGATCTGCATTAGATTCTCTCTCTAACTTGGAAGACCACATACATAGAGGTTTGGATGAAAGCGAATTACTGTAGGTGTCTGTTTTGACATTAAAAAAGCATACGATACTACATGGAGGTATGCTATATTAAAAACTTTACAAAACAACATCCATGGACATTTACTTAGGTTTATCCAAAACTTTTGACAAATTGCAGTTTTCAGGTGAGAATTGATGATGTTCTGTCCAGAACATTTCCACTTGAAAATATACCAGAAAAAAAAGCTTCCAGGAATGCTGGAGTGAGCGTCTTCTAATGAAGACGTCGGTATAACCGAGGGTGAGTGAAAGAATCACAACCACAGAGCCACACTCGATAGACATCCCCATGTCAAGATCCCGGGAAGAGCGAGGGGCCGCACCAGCGCCCCACGCTCACCCGCCTGCCATCTTGGCGACTCCAGCGCCATCTGAACTCATTCCAGACTAGCACCACCCCAGGCTTGGCATGAGCAAGTAGGGGGCAAACCTGCTTTGGGAGGGTCACCGGGTGACACGGGCCTCCCTCAGAAATAGATTTTCCTTTGTCAAAATCCCTTTTCTGAGTTCAGCCCGTGTCAGCCGGTGAAATAGTGACAGAGAATCATGCCAAGACTGCAAAGCTACAACAGAAAACGAAAGGTGATCAGAACAAAAACACATGCTATGAAAAAAATAGATTTAATTACGATATCTCATCAAGGAAAATTAGATTTAATAACAGATAAGTACGGGTGAACAACACACACCCAATTGTATAAAGACACCATGAATATGTAAACTTAAGTCTAAGAACATAGTGGAATGATAAAATTACAATGTAATTAGGGGTGGAATAAAAGACCCCTTAACATAATAGTATAAACATGAAATACAAACTTAAATCTAAGAACAATGAGATATATACAAAATCAGGAATTGAGGTACATGAAACAAAATAAAAACCGCTCCAGTACTTCTACCTTAATCTAAACTCACAGCATATTAAAATCCGACCAACAAGACATATAATAACCAGGGAATACTAGTATCGATTATGAGGAGCAAGGCAGTTGAGGCATGATTGAACCAGAAAGGCAGGTAGAGAAATAAATGAGGCAGGCGGGCGGGGGGGAAAGGAAAAGGATAAGGATAATTAAGGTGAGGAGATGACACTCCCCACTGCCACCGCAGAAAATTTCAGGGCTTTGAGTGATTTTAAATAGTGGTTTAAACGCTAGAGGTGATTTCTATCCCATATACTCGGTAAGTTAAGCAAAATTCATATTATGAAAATAGATAGTAAAGGTAGCCACTGCACGTGAACCTTTGGGACTCAACGAAAGAGTTCCACCCTTTTCCTGATAAAAGAGGACCCGACTTATACTGTGGAGTTCTTTGTAGATAAGACTTTAAGGTATATAATGGACATAAGGATTGGTCCTGAGGGAGAGACACCACCTTCTAGGGGGACCACCTGTCCTGAGGGTCTTCATTTTTAGCTAGGAACCTATGATCAGGGGAAAGGAGGACTTCTCCGGATGGGATATTAAGGAAATCAACATGATCATCACCTCTAGCGAGAGCCGATAGCTTTGAAATTCTGGCAACTGAAGCTAAGCTAATCAGAAATACCTACTATAAGGCTGATTTAGCTACATCAATAGTGGCCGGGGTGAGGCATTTTTCAAACAATGATCTAAAGAAAGTAACCGTTAGGTTAGTAGCCACAGTTTGAGCTTCAGATGCCTTCAAGAAGGATGTTAGTTCTTGCTGCTATGCATCATACTTTCTGAGAGTAGAATCTCCCTTATCAGATTCTAGAAACAGAGTGTTGACGGGGTCAATGTTTGCTCCCTTTTTTGCAGCAAACATTATAAGGTCCGTAAAGCCCGTGCATTCTGAATTCTTAAGAAAGCAGACCCAGCCTTTGTTTGTACTACTTGGGTCAGACTGGATTTGGGTATCTGATGACACCGCAACTTGAGTTCCTGGAGCAGAGGGAACCAGTTGCTCTTTGGCCAATAAGGGGCTACTAGAGCTAGATGGCCCTTGAATGACCTGAGTTTGTGCAGTACTCTCAACAACATGTTTATTGGGGGAAACAAGTACACCTTCTCCCAACAGTTCCAAACTATGGACATCGTATCTGTGGCAAAGGTCTGAGGGTCCGGGTTGGGAGCCACGTATCAGGGAAGCTTGTAATTGTTCTTTGCAGCGAACAGATCCACCTGGAGCCCTGGAACCCGGCGGCAAATTCAATTGAACGATTCCCTGCCCAGAGACCACTCCGTGTCCAACGGAGTAGTCCTGGACAGGGAGACCGCCACTATGTTCCGCACCCCCGATAGATGGGTGGCTGACAAATGCCAGCCGTGCTTGTTCGCCAGGGAGAAGGTAGCTACCACCACCTGGTTAACGCGACCTGATTTGGAGCTGCCCCTTTTGAAGCAACGAACCACCACTGCGCTGCCCAACACCAGCCTGATGTGAAACTGGCTGGCGGGGCGGAGTTTCTTGAGAATTAGAAACACTGCCACAGCTTCCAAGGTGTTTATATGAAACTGTTGGAACATTGTAGACCATATCCCTTAGACTTTTTGTTGTGGTGAATAACCTCCCCAGCCGCTTAAAGAAGCGTCTGAGTGGATTACCAGAGCCGGAAGGGGGAATTGAAGTGGAACAGGCTTCGAGAGACCCTGGATGTGGTCCACGGGCGGGGTCTACTCTCCAGGATTTGAGGGGATGAGGGACTCTGTTTCTGAATCTGATGTCTTTAATCTCGCTTTTAAGAGCAGGTCTGTCACTGAAGCAAACTTAAGAGGGCTGAGAAACCTCTCTTAAGTCCCATGGAAGGTTACTTTCAGAGACTTTCTGGTAGAATTAGATTTCCTTCCGCTTGGCGGCGGAAGAGATAACCTGTGCGAGGTTAGGTCCCACTTGATACCCAGCCACTGAAACCGAGACTCCAGAGTCAGGCGGGACTTTTCCGTGTTCAATTGAAAGCCGAACGACCCCAGGAACTCGGTCATCTAGAATCCCTATTTGCTGGCCAGAAACTTTCTTGGGGACAGTGAAAAGCCTGCCTTGAAACTTGAGGTGCCTCACTTCCTTTATAGCTCATTTATTGAGTAGTTCCGTCACCAAGACCTGTAGGGCTTTTGGAGGAAGGATGGTAAAATCTGGTCATGGGAGGGGGACCCCTGATCCAGTTCCAACCCAGACCTTTGGACACGATACTGTGTCCAGGGACTGAAGGACCACTGGTCTCTGAACCAGTAAAGGTGTTCACCCACCTAACTGGTCTCAGTGAGAGGAAGCAGATTTGCTTCCTCTACCGTGGCCACTTTTCCTCCGGAAGATAGGCTCAGCCCTGCCTCTGAAGGGGGCTCGACCTCTACCCCCCCCTTGTGCTCCTATTAAGACCGTGAAAAACCCCACAACCCTCATATGTAGGGTTGTATGCCGGCGAGGAGACATACGTAGGTGCAGCAAGGGGTTGGGCTGGTTGAACCAGCACATACTGTTGGGGTTGGGCCTTGGAGGTGGATGGTTGGCTCACCGTTGAGAGCGGGACTGCCTGAACAACCGCCTGATGTTGGGGTCTCCTGCGCTTCCTGTAACGTTACCCAGGCCTATTCTGGGAACCGCTAAGCTCGGAGGTCTTCCGCTTAAGAGCGGAGATACCCCACTGGGAGCGCAGACTCTGGTTGGTCCTGGTTGCTTCGCTCAGGACACCAGAGACTTCATCGTCTGGGAAAAGGTTGGTTCCCCAGAAAGAACTCCTCATGAGCCTGTCAGGTTCAAGACGAATAGTGGCATCAGCGAAGATGAACTTATGGCAGTTCATCTTTGCTACCATAAAGTCGAAAAGGTCCGACTGAAACCCTGCTAACAGGGATTTAGTCAGAACCTGAAACAATGGTTCCTCTGAAAAGGAGACGGCGGTCGCTTCTGACAGGCACAGCGAGTTCAAAGACCGGCTCAACCGACACCGTGCTTCGAACTCAGCCTTCAGGAGAGCTTCTGTAAGCTTAGGAAGCTGCTCTCTGAACTGGTTTGACGCGCAATCTGCGTCCAATTTACCGACAGTAAATGTGGACGGAGCGTTCCTCCAGAACTCATCACCCCCGGGGAAGATTAGAGATGTAGGGTCTAATTCCCGGAGCTGAGGCAAGGGTTTGCCTTCCAAGCAAGCCTGAGCGGTTGCAATAGCAACTTTGTTCAGGCAGGGGGTGGGTAGCCTACCACCAAGAGAGAACATATTGAAGTTGCCCTTGAAGGGGGTCAACTCCGTGTCCTCCGCCTGCCACCCGGTAAAAGTGCGCAGGAGAACAGATTGCGCCTGATCCCTAGGGAAAATCACCGTCTCCGTAGGGACCTCAATTGAGCATACCCAGGCTTCCTCCGTCAGCCTAACGAAGCCTGGGTACGGGGGCAAGAGATCAGCCGGGAAGAACTCCAGTTCTTCTAGATGCCTGGTACCTAGGCCTTCAATGGTCAATGTGCCTTCATGCTGGACAGCACGAAGAGCAACCCGCCATGGGTTCCTTACGTCAAAAGGAGGGAGGGCAGCGGTGTCGGGGAACTGATAGTGCACCCCGGCACCACCGGAGCGCGACAAATCAACGATCAGCTTCTCATGATCTTGAAGCTTCTCAGTAAGCTTATCTAGTTTAGTGTCTACCTCCGTGGAGAACCTCTTCAACAACATCCCCGCAAACGCCTCCGGGTCAAAGGCAGGCTGGCGAGGAGGGCTGGACTTGGTCGCCCATCTACTCGCTCCTTTGCCCGGGGTACTCAGTTTGCTCCTGGAAGGCAAAGGGTCAGCACCCTTTGGCTTCGACGGGGGGAAAGGAGAGGCTTTTCGTGAAGACGAGGACTTGTAGCCCTTCGCCTTCAACGACGACTTCAACTTGGGGACAGTAGACTGAACTCTGTCCCTCAAGATAGCAGGTTTGGTGAAGGCCTGAAAGGAAGAGGATGATGAAGGAGGGGGATTAAGGAGGGCGCCTGCCCCACTGCCTCACTTACCTCAATACCTACCCCTGGTCCTGCTCGGTGACCATCGGCTCGAGATCCAGGTCGGCGCAGCGACGACTCTGTAATCCCCAGTGTAGGGGTCCCCTTGCAGGGGCTGGGTCGCGCCCGGATCTGGTCGATGATAGGTGCGGCCACATCAGAAGGTACGGCTGCAGTGATCCGGGCGCTGGGATAAAGCAGGTCCCTCAGCTTTTCATCGAGGATATAGGGTTTCCCCGACGGGACATTCCTCCCGAACCCAGCTACCCAGGCGCGGAGAGACCCCAAGGCCTCTTTCTTGAAGGACTCGTCCCAACCTGAAAGGGGCAGAGTGTCAAAGAAGGGCTAATACGCGTTTATATAAGAGCCAAATGTGACCAAATAATAAACTGTGACTAATGTGGTAAAGCGGAAGTAATTAGCTTACCGACTCGTCCTGGAGACATCCATACGATGCGAAGCAAACCTCACAGCCGTCCGGATGCCAGACGATCAAGTCATCAAGCCGGACTGCACAGCCAGCATGGGTCCGACACACCACATGCCCGTAGGGTTGGTGGAGGATGGCGGCACATCCGGGCTCCTCACAACGAACAGTCTGTAAGTGTGAAAAGTACATGAATCTACCACTGTAAGAAACTTAAACTATGTAGGGATAAGTATTTTCATACCATGCTACCGGAGAACTCTGGTGGAATGAAAAACCCCGTCATAGACGGACCTACTAAGCAAAGAAACTTAAAGTAAACAAATCAACCCGACGGCGGGGTTAAGCCGCCGGGGCCCAGTAACAAACATATGGTAAGCACCGCCTCCCGACTGCCGGAATTTTCCGGCGGAACGAGAGAGATGAATCAATGGGACTCTCACCACCAGGAACGCCAGTAATAAAAACGGCGGAACCTAAGGGAAGGATCACCGGACTGATATAAAATTAAAGTAAATATCTCAACCCGACGGCGGGGTTAAGCCGCCGGGGAGCAGTAGCAAACACATGGTAAGCAAAAAGTCTCCCGACTGCCGGAATACTCCGGCGGAACGAGAGAGTTGAATCAACGGGACCCTTACCACAAGGAACGCCAGAAATAAAAACGGCGGAACCCAAGGGAAGGATCACCGGACTCTGATATAATATTAAAGAAATCAAATATATATCAACCCGACGGCGGGGTTAAGCCGCCGGGGACCAGCAACACTCATATATCAACCCGACGGCGGGGTTAAGCCGTCGGGGACCAGCAACAAACATATGGTAAACAGAAAACCTCCCGACTGCCGGAATACTCCGGCGGAACGAGAGAGTTGAATCGACAGGACCCTCACCACAAGGACCGCCAGTAATGAAACCGGCGGAACTCAAGGGAAGGATCACCGGACTCTGATATAAGATTAAAGCAAACATATCAACCCGACGGCGGGGTTAAGCCGCCGGGGACCAGTAACAAGTGTATACACATAGAGGGTGGTAAAGAAACTAGTTAACAACGCCACATATGAGGTAGAGTCCCCCGAAGTCCGGTACCATCACTACCGGAGATCCCAAGCCTCTATCGCTAGAGTACACAAGAAGTAAGAGGCAGAACACAACTGGACCCACATGGGCAGGTGTATGCGCCAATCAATTCCGACTAGAATGACCCAGACGCCGAGGTGAATGCGGGAGGTAAAGGGAGGACCGGGGATGATGGGAGGGGGGAAGGGCAACCCTGAAAATGTTCGAAGACCCACTCGATCCGAGGAGAGCGGGTAAACGAAACATAAAGTCAAGACGGTGTCACCAGGAACCATCCCTGGGAGGGAGCGAATCCCTTCACCAGGGAGGACCCAAGCACTCGGGGAGAACATCGGGGACCGATGTCACACCATGATAGATGACAAGGAATTGACTTAGGGTAGGCTAGGGAAGGGGGAAAAGCTAAGTAAGGAAGGGCTTAGACCAGAGAAGAGGAAAACAGGAGACTAGGGAAGACATGTACCCATCTCAACTGAAATCCCAAGCCGTACTAGGTAAAGTGATACCCAAGTAGGGAGAGCTCTAGGCCTGCCCTAACAGGAAGGGAAAAGGAAGTAGCCTACGACCCCCACTCTGACACCTTGTAATAGACACAGTCTATAAAATACGAAGGGGAGAATGAAAGGGAGGGATGTAGAACCAACAGGGAGAGAAATTCCTGTGTCGAAGGCCAGCCAGAACCGTAAGGTAAGGGAATGCTAAAATAGCGTGGAGGAGACACACCCAAGGGAAAAACCTCTACCCCTCCGAAAAGAAGGGGGAGGACAATGGGGTCTCACTCCACCACCCAAACAACGGTCGGTGGACGGAACAACAACAGAAACTCCCTCCATCTGCTGATCCCCTCCTCTCACCTAACCTACTCCGGGCTACAAGGGAGAGAGGGAGGCCAAATAGGCTACCAGGAAAGCCTAACCTTGCACTAGGCAGGGCTAGGACAGGGATGTTAACCAGAAATAATAAATAAATAATAAATAACCACCATTACTAAATATATACACTAGACATTGATATCGGCTTGTGCTTGGCACGTAGCCTAACCAACAAAGCGACAGGAAGTAAACAGATAGGACTGTACCTGACGCTTGCGGTAATAATGATAAGATTTAAATATAATAAAACATGACATCAAGCACAAACATAATAGAAATCTATAATGACCATAATTAATAGGGAAAACATCCTGGGGAGATACCTAGGCGGAAAATACTACGGGAACCCTAATTGTAAGAACTCCTATGATGGGAAGTTCTACGAAATTAACTTTAGAGGATATCCCAAAGACCCAACCCAGGCAAGACCACCAGGATGAATCCTATGGGGGGAATGATAAATAATGTAACCGACCAAGAGAAGCCTGAATAGAACAAGCTGAACGAGCGAACCTCGCGGTCGACATGGCTGACAAGGAGACGCCGCAGCGTTCCAACAAGATCACGTATAATATCTAAATACGATGTAAAACAGCCAAACTTATCATAAAAACCCCACAAGAATATGGTACTTAACTTGGAAACAGTAAAGGTGCTTGACGACATGGTGAAATAAAGGCAAATCACGCCAAAAAACACAAGCCACAAACAAATCTGCGATCAAACGAGTGCTAGAAATGGAATGAGTTCAGATGGCGCTGGAGTCGCCGGCGTGGCGGGCAGGTGGCGTGGGCGCTGGTACGCCCCTCGCTCTTCCCGGGATCTTGACATGGGGATGTCTATCGAGTGTGGCTCTGTGGTTGTGATTCTTTCACTCACCCTCGGTTATACCGGCGTCTTCATTAGAAGACGCTCGATCTGGGGGTAGTAACTCCAGCATTCCTGGAAGCTTTTTTCTCTGGTATATTTAGTAATATTTATACCTAGAAATTCGAGTTAGAATGGAATTTCACCGGCTGACACGGGGCTGAACTCGGAAATAACTGTCAGACATTTTGTGCGAATGTCCAAAGTATGACCAACAGCAACTGTCAACTTCTGTAAATAAATCAATGAAGGAAATTTTGTCAGAATCTTTTACATTTTCAGTCTTTCCGATTTTGATGTTCGTGAGGAACAGTGATGTAATTCATAAAATATAAAAAATAAATAATAAAAGCACAAAAACCCTTATAGCATTTGTCGAATTTAAGAAAAACAATTTTGAAATATTACTTAAGTTATTCTGAATCTTAATACTGTATACCTTTTTAGTGTATGTGTGTAAGCATGAGTAAATGTATTCATTATATGCATGTGTTCCAGTATGAGAGCATGTTCGTATGTGCAGTTTTTAATTTCATAAATTGTTCATCATCATACTGAATGACCTATAGGGTCCCAGTGCTTGACCTCGGGCCTGGACCTGGTATTTTATTCTAAGCCTTAGGGCCAGCCCTATGAGAGCTTAAAGTCAGCTCAGTGGTCTGGTTAAACTACTTTGATAATAACAATAGTGCTATCACCCTTTTCTGTGGTTTTTTCCCTGTGCCTTTTTATCAGTTATTATCTGCACGCCCTTATTCATTTCATTAGACTCGCTTCTATTATATATATTCTCAGCAAGTTTACCATAGACAGGATGACCAGGGGAAAACAAATATTTGAGAAAGGTTATCAGTTCAACAACAAAATTCCCAAGTTCAGAAAATATACTATTAGGAGAACACTTTAACTATGCTGGAACAGACAAGACCTGGGTTCTGGGAAGAAATGAAAGGAAATAACCTGTAACAGAGAAACCATGAGGGAAAAGAGGCACTGAACATCTTTAAAAGTCAAGGATTGAAGACGGTGAACACAGCATTTAATAAGTTGAATTTTTAGAAGTTCTGTGTAATTGAGGAATAAATTACTATTGCTAAAGTAGCTTCATTAGTTTACTTGCAAAGTTTAAGCAATACTATTCAGCTTATCAGTAAAGTTTTTTATTCATTGTATTTAAACATTTGGAACGTGTAAAAAATCATTTGTTTTAAGACTGTTACAAATGAGAGCTTATTCGGACGAAATTTAGGATCAAGTATGAGTTGCTCCCTCTTGTTGGATATTAAAACCTGGCTAGTACATGTTTAACCTTAAATGTCAGTTGATTATACTTTTCTGATGTCTAACAGGAAGCCATTTACCAAAGGCTTGCAGACCCGAGAAAATCATCTCGGTCCCAGAGAGGGAACACGACATGACTTGTCCTTATGAACTGAAGGTTAGAGATGTCATCAACACGTGTCTTCCGCTGAGAAGAATCTTCAGCAAAAGTAGGGCTGAAGGAAATCCCAATTTGTTGCTGAATGCTTCACCACCCTTGAAGACCCACATAAACATATCTAAACTTCATTGTTGTGTAACACTAACAACTAGAATTAGTTTGGTTGCCATGGAAATGAGACTATCCATAAAAGGCACTGAGAAATCAAATCCACAATTTTGATGGCAAAAGAGAGATTTCCATGTATTGACAGAAGGCTCTGGACGTCATTAGCATAAAATAAAAAAAGCCTTCTTTTGTTGGATAGACCTGGTTGCCTGTAGAGGATACTTATATTTTAAGCATATGGCAAGGAAACTAGAAGAGATACACTTCCCCTGACATGATTGGGTTACTGAGAATTTGTATATCAGAATAGGTTTCCAAGGGTGTAGTTGATGGTCCCATCACAAAATTGGGTTTCCCAGTTGAGTTTTCTTAATGTCAAGAGGAGCTTGATGTTTTATGTGCAATCCATACAAGGCAGTGAGAAATCAAATCTATAATAAGGAAAGGTATTGCCACATCTTTACAGAAGACTGTGGATTTGGTAAGCATCAAATTGAAGGTCCCTACTCTGTTGGGTAGACCTGATTTTTTATGGAATTTACTGTAATTTTAAGCATGAGACCTTTTAAGTAAAATGTATTATAACAAACATCCTGTGCAATCTTTACGTGACCTACCTGTTTTTGCTTGCAAACTCTAGGCAGGCTGCTGCTGCAAACAATATGTTGTTTTTTGGTATTTTGTTTCATACTTCTTAGTTTGCTAGGAGCTTTATCTTGGCTGCAAATAAAATGTGTATTACTGTGCCTAAGTATAGCTGTGGAGTCATCTGATCTCCAAATGTTTATGCGAGAAGCAAATTCATTCCTTCTTTCTGCTGACGTCTCCTGAATACGGATGTATAAGTTTTTTACTCTTCCCTCACATTTATTTATTATAATTTTTTCATATAATTAATATTTTAGTTTGTTATTGAGTTTCATTTCTGCATGAGTAACCTAGAACAGGGCTGTCCAACCCCATCCCCATGGGCCAAAAGTGGCCTGCTAGAGAAAAATAAGTAAAAGTATATTTCTCTTTTTTATATCATAAAAATTAGATTTACCACTTATCCTGAATTAAAGAAATATTCTTTGCAAAATCAGTAACTACAAAGAAAAGTTTCATTAACATCAAGTTCCTTTGCACATGTAGTGAAGGAATGACACCTTGGATTCTTCTTTACCACCTTCGTAGGAAGATGTGCTTTCTCTTGTCCCTCCGAAGTTAGTGTTTTTACTTATTTTGTTGTGCTTGTGTTTGTTTGCGCTTTTGGGAGATTCTGTTTTTGTGTGCCATGTGCTTTTGTGTGATCATGCATCCTCAAGAATCATCCCAGCCTCCAGTTTCTGTCAGGCCTTCCAAGCCTCAGAGGATGTGGCCTGGCGTTGATGGCTATCCTTGCTCTCATTTTTTGGCATCAGCTGAGACTGATTTCCATCCTTCGTGTAGCTGATGTAGAGTTAATGATTGTAATATCACTAATCCATGCCCTGAGTGTCGTTTTTGGCCTCCTGAGCAGTGGAGGGTTTTTGCCAAGAAGAGGCTGTATAGGAGGAAGTCGGAGGCCCCATTTTGGAAGGGGTTCCCTCCTTCGATGGATGCGTCACATACTGCTTCTTGTTCTGCCTCCTCTTTGCCACATCCTTCAGTTGCTACGTCTTTTTTTTGAAAGATTTTACCCCTTCCCACTCTTCTATAGCTTTGCCTATGGAAGTTTTGGGAGAGGTGTCAGGAGACTTCCTTATTAATGCTACCTCTGCTTTTTGGGGGTGGGGGTTACATCATCTTCCCCCTGACGGGCAGATGCATCTCCATTTTGTTCTACCCTTTCAGATGCTGATGTGCTGAAGATAGCTGGTCTCTGGGCTTCTCTTGGCCTATCAGGGTTACCAACCTTGGATGGCCCATTGTCCCACTACTTGAATTTATGCGGGCCTGGGTCAGCCGCCTTGTCAGTCCCCTTCCCAGCGGCTCCTCCCCTCCTGTGCCCAGTTCATCAGCTGTTTCGACTTTCCAGCTGACTGGTCCACTCTCGTCCCAGTGGTTGATCGAATTCGCAAGAGTTATGGAGGTATTGTGCAAATGAATTGTCATAGGAAGCCGTCTCCTCCTCCATCTTCCCGTGTTCCTGTCAAGCGGTGGCGAATTAGAGACTTTGTCTCTTCCCCTAGTAGGAAGCATCTCAGACCTATTGTATCTTTGTCTGCTTCAGACCACGGCCGTGCTTCTCCCCTTCCTGACGTCCGTGTTTCTGATGTCGAGGATTTACACAAATTGAAGAAAAGTGCGGTTTTTCCTCCCTCTACCAACGTTCGTAGGAAGGATGATTTTGCTCTTGTTAAAAAGACTCATCCTGCTGTTCCTGTCCATGAAGAGAGCTCTTCTGGTACACGTCTGCATCCCCTTCGCCCTCCTTTACCACGTCATCCTTTAAGTCCATTTTCTCCTTAGGATGTCTGGAGCTCACATTCTGGGATTCAGTGTTCCAGGTGCCCTGTCGTCTGGTCTAGATGTTCCTCTCATTCTCCTGACAAGACCCGTAGTAGGCACTCCTGCTCCTGCTTTCGGGTGGTTGGGCACGATCGTGCGGAAGATCAAGGCAGTGTTCCTGAGCACAACTGTGCTCGTACAGAAGAACGCATCCATGTTACAGAGCATGGCCATGTGCTGGTAAGGAGCTTGGTGTCAGCCCTACAAATCCGTGCGTAGGTTCTTGCCCATCTCCTTATTCTCATCCCTCCAGATGATGTTCATCTTTCCAGGTCAGTAGCTTATAGTTGTTCAGTTACTCCCTCATGTCTGTGCGTCGACCCACATCCTTCCACTGAGTTTTTGCGTGGTGTATCGGTCTCCCGTTCTGTCGAGAGGAATGCGGCTCAAGACAGTTTCCCCTCAACATCTGCAGGTGTTCGTTCTCCAAGGAAGGTTTTAGGTCTGGAAAGGGTCTACACTCCAGTCTTAGCCTAAATGTTTTGGATTCTTATGAGTTCGTCGACAAATCAGGTAGGAACTCCCAGGGACAGGTGGTGGAAGAGATGGTTGGGTTAATCCACGAATATAACAGTCTTGTGCAAGAGGATGTAGCAGGTCCCTTAAATTTTCCTACAGGAGTAGAAGCTCTCCTTGGACTGAGGAGAGAATCGAAGACTTCTATTGGACTGCCTTGTTCTAATCATGTGGAATATATCCTTAGTCATGTAAATTCTCTTGTCTCTGGACGGGACAGTTCCTTGCATTCTAGCAGTTTCTTGGTTAGATTCATGGTCGAAAGCAGTGGCCAAGATTTCGTCCTCTGCTCTTGGTGATTCCAGAGATAATGATTCATACCGTAGGCTTTTGCATCCGGGCGGTAAAGCCATTTCATATTTGGCTTATTCAACCGCGACAATTTGGGTGAATATTTTGCTCAAGAGAAGGGATGCTGCACTTAACCAAGGTCTCTAGATTCATTAGTTCAGATTCTGTGGTAGCCTTGAGAAATGGTGACATCCTCAACACTTCATCTCTCTTCCCTAAAGATCAGTTGGACTTGGCCATAGATATGCCGGCAGTGAGCTGATGATAATGGTAGGCTGGTTCATCAAGCCGTCTCTAAGTCTTCTACTCCTCCTTGTCCTGGTACCTTGAAACCAAGATCCTCGGCCCCACCCAAGAAGACTGCAGTTGCCTCTTCATCCAGCAGGTCCGGGCAGACTCTTGCTGCAGTAACCATGAAGAGTTCCCAGCAGCGTCCCTTTCAGTCCTGTTCCTCTTAGCCGACAAGAGGCTCTAGAGTAAGCGATAGGTTCCAAGCAATAGAGTAGGTGCTCCTCCCCACAAATCTCCACCAGTTGGTGGGTGCCTGGCGAGCCATTGGGCTACGTGATGGGCCTTCAGTGCGGAAGAATGGGTAGTAGATGTCTTTCGGGCAGGGTACCTGCTACCCTTCAACTTTCCTCCTCTTTTGGTTCAGCCTCTTCTTCACCTGACGCACACTCTCAGCTTGTTGAAACATCAAGCTCTCCAAGGCGAAGTAGCGAAGATGATGGAGAGAGGAGCAGTGGAAACAGTAGAGCATCCTTCTCCAGGTTTTTATTGTAGGGCTTTCTTCTTCCCTAGGCGACAGGTGATTGGCGGCCAGTGATAGACCTGTCAACCCTGAACCTCTACATCAAGAAGACCCGATTCAGGATGGAGACTCCCTGAATGGTGTTAACAGCCGTCAGAGACCTGAATGATGTGTACCTCCAGATTCTGATTCATCCTTCCTCCAGAAAGTTTCTCCACTTCAGCCTGGGGGAGTCAGTTTTCCAGTTCAAAGTCGTGCTTCGGCCTCTCAACAGCCCTCAAGTTTTCACAAGTGTTCATCCTGGTTTCATCGTGGGCCCACTCCCAGGGGAATTGCCTTCTCAGATACATCGACAACTGGCTGGTCTTGGCTGAGTCTCAGGAAAAGTTATTCCAAGACAGGGACCCTCTTCCTCAGTTTCATTGCGACTTGCATTGTGATCAGTTTGGGGAAGTCATATCTCATCCCCAGTCAGAAGAATCTTTACCTGGGCATTGTAATGTGATGTCTCACTGTGACATGTAATGTCTTCCCACTGAAGGGTGATGAAATAAAGTAGATTCTTTCCACTCCCATTTAATTAAGAGACAAACAAATGTGAGAGTGGAGGATAAGATCCGATGCTCGTCACTCGTCAGCGACCACTGGCTATCTTATGCATTGCACTTGGCAGGAAAGACAGAAGTATTATTTGCTAAAATACAATGTTGCCATGTTGCATAATTTAGCTAATGATCTTACAGTACATATAAGAATATATAAATGGTTAAACATGAATGAAATATCAAAGGTAACATAAGCATACTTCTTCCTGTAAAATAATAATGAAAGTGTACATGAATACATATATTTGGTATTTATACACCTCCTTCCCCCTTTATGCTCGTAGCATCCTCTCGAGTGGAACATTGACTTCTTTCAGCGTGTTGGGGTGAACGACGAGGGGCACGGGGGTTGCTGAGTGATGGCTCTCTTTCCTGGCCGAAGCAAGAGCATGCAGGGACTTGGGGGAAGGGGTCATCACTCGTGTTAGGCACTGGGTGTAGATGTCTTCGGTTTCGGAACCAAATGCTGCCGCTAGGAAGGTGCACCTCATACTGTCTTGACCTGCCATGGCCCATCACGATGCCAACCTTGTCCCTTTGTAGTGCCTTGGCGTCCTGTATCCTGACTTGCTGGCCGATGGTGAGCCTGGTTAGAGGGTGGGCATGAGAATTGTAGCGGCTTATGGCTTGGTCGACGCGGGCAGCAGTACAACAGTGGTAGTCCTCAGTCTTGGTTTGCCACTCTTCTGTGAATGATAGTGGGTGGGCCGGAACACAGGTGCGGAGAGGGTGGCCATAGAGAATCTGCACAGGGGAGCGTACAGCAGGGGTCGGAGTGTTCCGAAGCTCCAGCAGTCCTCTATCGAAATCTTCACAATCTATATTCCCAGATGGGGCTGTCACCATAATGAGATGTTTGGCTGCACTTTTGGCTGCTTTTACTGCTGCTTCCGCATGTCCATTGGACTGAGGGTAATGCGGGGAAGTGATGATATGGCGGACTCTCCAGTGTTCTGTGAATCGCTTTGAAGTCTTGGCTGGAGAAAGGGGGCCCTCCTTCCGTCCGTAAGCGGAGTGGGACACCAACTTCACGGAAGTAGACACAAAACATTCTTGTGACTCTAGCTGCAGTCGTGCTGCTTCCACAGGGGACTGTCACAGGCCAGCCTGAAAGTCCATCAGCTATAACAAGGAATGCCTTCCCTGCAACGTGAAAGAAGTCGGCTGACACTTACGAAGGGCCGGTTTGGGTGGTCATTGCACATGTAAGGTTCCTGTTGCTGGCTAGGGAGAAGCTGTTGGCAAGCATTGCAAGCTTCTACTGTATTCTTTATGTCAGCATCGATGCCTGGCCAAAATAGTCTTGTCATGCACAACGTCGAGTAGCTTCGATCCGTCGGTGGCTGTCATGGAGGCGAGCCAAGGTGCGTCTGCGGAGGGCTGCAGGGATGATGATCCTGGGCCCATATAGCACTAACTCTCCATCTGCATAAAGGCTATTCAAATTATGTAGTAAACTCTGTTAAGTAACAGCAGCCATTTAAAGTAGCAAAGTTTTTTAAGTAACAGTATTATGATCTATCCCGCAGCTTCCAATATGGGAGGTTGGAGATGTGGAGGTCGTAGCGGTTGGTAGGGAAGCCATTGGAGACATATTGGATGAGGTGGCCGCAGTCCTGATCCTGAGATGCATCCGTGCGGAGTTCCTGTAGCATCCTGTCTTCTTCGATGGTGGGTCCTGTTGCCTGATCGTCGGTGGAAGTGGCGGTGCTGGTGACGATGCACCTGACGTGGGCAGTTGAGGTGGTGCAGTCTTCCTCATCTTCAGGTGTGGGGCGACTGGTCGGTGAACGAGACAGTGTCTGGTATGCAGAGCCGTTTCCCCGTGCACCAGACTGCGGTGAAGATGTAGGGGGCCACTTTTATCTTGAGGCATTGCAGGCGTGGATTCTCAATGGCATCCAGGGTGTAGTGGTTGAGGATAGGAATCAGGGGGCGATGGTCAGTCATCACAGTGAAATGCTGAAGCCCAAATAGGTATAGGCAGCACTTAGCCATGGCCCAAGTGACTATGAGTAGCTCCAGGTCTATAGTGGCATATTGGGTTTCCGTATCCGTAAGAAAACGGGAGCCGTACTGGACGAGACACATCCAACCGTGGCCTTTGTCCTGAAGTAGGGCATAGCCAAGGCTGTACAGGCGTGAGGCGTATGTCTGCAGGATCACAGGCAAGGCTGGGTTGGAAGGTGCCAGGACTGCTGGTGAAGTTAGAGCTGTCTTGACATTCTTAAATGCTTGCTCATGGTCAGGTGTCCAGATAAATGAGCGTTTCAGGCTCCTGAGCAGGCGTAGAGGCTGTGCTGCTGATGAGATATCTGGGGTGAAGTCGGCAAGTTGATTGGCGAGACCCATAAATGACCTGATATCTGTGACATTGGGTGGCATGGGGAAGTCATGTATAGCAGATACCTTGTCAGGGTGTCTGCCTCGGTGCCGTCAGGTGATAAGACATATCCGCAGAATTTAACTTGAGGGGCAGCTACGGTGAACTTTTCCTTATCGAGGGTAATGCCGTATTTACGGCACCTGGTCAGCATTTGGTTTGTGTTGCATGTGGGAAGGGAGACCCTTGTCTGATATAAGGATGTTATCTATAACCACCATTTGGGAATACCTTGTAGAGCCATATCTCCACGGAGGCAATAGGCATCACCCGTCGCTGCAAATCCCATCGGGCCATGGCAGTGCTGAACTGCAACCTGAGAATTTAAGTGAGTGTAATCCACAGTGATGCAGACACCTTTGTCCTTGGGTACCAGGACCATGGGGTGGCACCATTCGGAGGGTTCATCTCCTACAGGCGTGATGATTCCTTGTTGTATTAAGGAGTCAAGTTCTTCTTCTACTTGATTCTTGAGGGCGAACAGAATGGGCCTGGGCGTATGCACAGCGAAAGGTGTAGCACCAGATTTCAGGTGGATCCGCATTGGATGACCTGTCATCTTCTTTAGTGGCTGAGTCTGCAGATCTGCCTTGGGTACGAGTACATCGTTGAAATGGCGGAGAAAATAATCCTTATCAGCTGCAGGTGATGTCATGGCAGAGTCAGGAATCTGGGCACACCTGTTGACATGTGTAACCTTCTGAAGAATGGGCTTTGGGAATTCTGGTGACACTATAGCAAGGGCTTGGCAATGTCCATGGGAGAGGAGGGCGGTCTGGATATCCTCGTGAACATGTATGGTTACTACACATGACTTGTTCCCGAGGCAAAGTGTCGCTTGTAAACATCCCACAGCTGGTAGCATGATGGATCCGTCTGTGGTCACAACACCCATCGTGGGTGGAGGTGACAGTTTTGACCTGGGTATATGGAGTGCACCCAGGTGTGGTGCCAATCACTGTAATGTCTGCTCCTGTGTCGGGGATTAACTGGAGATGTGATGATGTGTCACCGAATGACAGGGAGACAGTGACTGGTGTAGGGGACTCGTTATCTGAGTTGGCACCCACGAGACGGCAGCTGGAGTTTGACTCAGTAGGTGATGGGGGTTGGTGTCCACTTGCTGTTGGAGATGAAGCTGTATATCCAGTCCGATTTGTCTTGGTAGACCTGCACATCTTCATGAAGTGTCCCTGTTTCTGGCAGGCACTACACTGGGCATCCTTAGCAGGGTATTTCTGAAATGGGGGCCAATGACCTGCGCGTTCACAGTTATTGCAGGTGGCACCCGAGGCTGGGCACTGTCCGGAGTTGTGCCTGTGGGAGCATTTTTGACAGGGGTCGCCGATAGTAGACTGTTGAGAACGCTGGTCGGGAGATCGATGAGAATTCCTCTTCTGTAGTCGTTGGTTCTTGTATGTAGATACAGCGCTGATCTGGCTAGGGGCGGATGCAATGGCTGATGCAGTCGCACGCGTAGATTCAAAGGAGCGGCAGCAATTCACAGAATCTGAGAGGGTGGATGAGGGTTGGAGGCTATAAGGCGTTGTATTAACTCTTCGTCCCTCACACCCATCATTATTACCATTTGCAACTGCTTTTCAGCACAGGAAGCGGGTTTGCCAGTGGATAAATCCACTTCATCGGTGAGATCCTTGAGGTGTGCATAGTAGTCTACAAATGATTCTCCCATAGCCTGTTTGCAGGACAATAACTGTGTCATAAGGCCTCATTTCTGAAACTGCGAAAATGCTTTTGCAGTGCATTCAACACCTCTGTGAGGGAAAGTGAAGTGTTGTGAGGGATGCCTAGTGTATGCATAAGCAGATGTTGAACTTTCAGGGAGATGCAGGTCCTCAGGTGAATCAGCTGGGCAGCTTGATGCAAACAGTCAAGTCCAACTAGGGCTGCATAATCCTCAAAACGGAGTCTCCAGTGATGAAAAGATTGATATGTTACATCTTGTTGCAGAAGTGGAGGGGGATGGACCTTAGGCTGGCTAGAAGTCATGGGTGTATTTACCTGTTGGGCTCCTAATGGCATGGCAGGAGGTGCCAGTGTGGTGTCAGGTTGCTGAGACTGTTGTGATGCTGCCAGCTGTCCTGACAGCAGTGTAAACAGAGCCATGAATCGCTGGTTATCTTCCTGTCTTGATTGCTCCATTTGTTGCCTGAAGGTCTGTTCCTCTTGTCTCCTTCGAGCTTGCTCCTTCAAGCTGGAAGTTTGAAGAAAATGTATGAGGTGCAATATGTCCTTATCATGGCCTCCTTGCCTGTTGGGAGTAAGAGGAGGAGGCAAGGAGGGGCTGATATCCTCATCAACTGTGGTGGGGCTGGTATCATCATCAGCAGTGGGGGGATGTATGGATCCGTCATCTCCCTTTGGATCATCCGTCTGATCCTCTCCTCTCTGATCCAATAACTCAATTAGCTGTTCCACTTGTTGAGCCATATGGAGTTGGGTATCATAAGAAAGCTTAGGATCTTTAGGGTGCGAGGAAAATGTCCAGCGAATGGAGGCGAGTGTATGCGTACGTGTGTTGTGTTGCTGATGTCGGTTGTCTTCTGGGCTCTTAGTGTCTATGGATGCATGAGAGGGAGAGGGGTGGGACACTCCAAGGAATCGCTGGGGGCAAATTTGAATAGCCCTATGCATTGGCGAGGGGAAGCAGTCTCGCGGCTCGCAACATAACACTGCACTGATACATTAATAGTAATACTGCCCTTCACAAACACTATATCACTCCTGGAGACACTTATGCACGTAGACAGTCGATAATATCCTGAGTCACTGTAAGATCCAAGGTGAGAGGCAAATACAACAGTGATGGTTGCTTGAATTTCGAACTTAGGGTCTGGCTGATTAAAGTCTCTATCGAGTGAGCGGCTACATAACGCTGCACCGTGTAATGTGATGTCTCACTGCAGCATGTAATGTCTTCCCACTGAAGGGTGATGAAATGAAAAAGTAGATTCTTTCTACTCCCATTTGATTAACCCTTTAACGCCAAAGCCCTATTTTCAAAAACGTCTCCCATATGCCGGCGGCCTCGAGAGGTAGCGCCAAGCGGAAAAAAGTTTTTCAAAAAATCACAGCGCTTAGTTTTCAAGCTTAAGAGTTCATTTTTGGCTCCTTTTTTCTCATTGCCTGAAGTTTAGTATGCAATCATCAGAAATGAAAAAAAAATATCATATATGAATATTGGAATATATGACAGCTTAAAAAAAAAAACTCGTATATAATTGTATACAAATCGCTGTAAGGAAAACGGTTAAAGCTAATGAGTTAACTTTTTTAGTAGTATTGTACACTAAATTGCGATGATTTTGGTATATAACAGATTGTAAAACGATTAAAGCAACACAGAGAAAATATTATCACAAAATGATGCATGAATTAACGCATGGACGTAAAAATTTTTTCAAAAATTCACCAAAAATCAAAATATTGTGCTAGAGACTTTCCAATTGTGCCAAAATGAAGGAAATTTATTGAATATTACTAGACTGTAAGATTTTTAGCTTACAGTTGCATTTTTGAACCATTTTGATCGAGTTAAAGTTGACCGAAGGTTGATTTTTTTCTATTTATCGTTATTTCGATGTAAATATTTAAAAACTGTGAAGAGCTAAAGGAATGATTTATTTTTTATTGTATTCTACATGAAATTGCGCACATTTTGATGTATAACACTTTATGTAACGAATAATATGAAACGGCGAAAAAATTACGGCAAACTGACGCAAGAAATGACAGGATTTTCAGCGGAGTCATGTGCCATGAGCAGAGGAAATTATTTTTTCAAAAATTCACCAAAAATCTAAATAGTGTGCTAGAGACTTTCCGTTTGTTGCAAAATGAAGGTAAGTGATTGATTGTTACTCGAATGTAATAATTATGGCTTACGAATGCGTTTTTCGATCATTTCGGTCGAGTGAAAGTTGACCGAACGTTAAAATTTTGTCAGTTATCATGATTTTGGCGAAAATATTAAAAAACTGTGAAGAGCTAAAGGAATGATTTATTTTTTGTTGTATTCTACATGAAATTGCGCACATTTTGATATATAACACTTTATGTAACGAATAAAATGAAAGGGCGAAAAAATTACGGCAAGCTGACGCAAGAAATGACACGATTTTCAGCTGATTCCATGAGCAGAGGAAATTATTTTTTCAAAAATTCACCAAAAATCTAAATATTGTGCTAGAGACTCTCCGTTTGTTGCAAAATGAAGGTAAGTGATTGATTGTTACTCAAATGTAATAATTATGGCTTACGAATCGTTTTTCGATCATTTCGGTCGAGTCAAAGTTGACGAACGTTAAAATTTTGTCAGTTATCGTGATTTTGGCGAAAATATTAAAAACTGTGAAGAGCTAAAGGAATGATTTATTTTTGTTGTATTCTACATGAAATTGCGCACATTTTGATGTATAACACTTTATGTAACGAATAATATGAAACAGCGAAAAAATTACGGCAAGCTGATGCAAGAAATGCCAGGATTTTCAGCTGATTCATGTGAGCGGAGGAAATTATTTTTTCAAAAATTCACCAAAAATCTAAATATTGTGCTAGAGACTTTCCTTTGTTGCAAAATGAAGGTAAGTGATTGATTGTTACTCGAATGTAATAATTATGGCTTACGAATGCGTTTTTCGATCATTTCGGTCGAGTCAAAGTTGACCGAACGTTAAAATTTTGTCAGTTATCGTTATTTCGGTGAAAATATTAAAAACCTATGAAGAGCTAAAGGAATGATTTATTTTTTGTTGTATTCTACAAGAAATTGCGCAAATTTTGATGTATAACACTTTATGTAACGAATAATATGAAAGGGCGAAAAAATTACGGCAAGCAGACGCAAGAAATCCCAGGATTTTCAGCGGATTTCCGCAAGTGAGCTTAAGGAGAATTTTTTTCAAAAATTCACCAAAAATCTAAATATTGTGCTAGAGACTTTCCGTTTATTGCAGAATGAAGGTAAATGATTGATTGTTACTCGAATGTAATAATTATGGCTTACTAAATGACGGATCGTTTTTTCGATCATTTCGGTCGAGTCAAAGTTGATCAAGGTTGATTTTTCTATTTATCGTTATTTCGATGTAAATATTTAAAACTGTGAAGAGCTAAAGGAATGATTTATTTTTTGTTGTATTCTACATGAAATTGCGCAAATTTTGATGTATAACACTTTATGTAACGAATAATATGAAGCGGCAAAAATTACGGCAAGCTGGCGCAAGAAATGCCACGATTTTCAGCTGATTCTGTGAGCTTAAGAAAATTTTTTTCAAAAATTCACCAAAAATCTAAATATTGTGCTAGAGACTTTCCGTTTGTTGCAGAATGAAGGTAAATGATTGATTGTTACTCGAATGTAATAATTATGGCTTACGGATGCGTTTTCGATCATTTCGGTCGAAGTCAAAGTTGACCGAAGGTTGATTTTTTTCTATTTATTGTTATTTCGATGTAAATATTTAAAAACTGTGAAGAGCTAAAGGAATGATATATTTTTTTGTTGTATTCTACATGAAATTGCGCACATTTTGATGTATAACACTTTATGTAACGAATAATATTAAATGGCAAAAAAATTACGGCAAGCTGACGCAAGAAATGACACGAATGACACGATTTTCAGCGGAGTCCGCGCGCGCGGAGGAAATTTTTTTTTTTTTTTTTTTTTCAAAATTCACCAAAAATCTAAATATTGTGCTATAGACTTTCCGTTTGTTGCAAAATGAAGGTAAAGGATTGAATATCACCAGAATATGAGATTTTTTGCTTACCCAAAAGAGACCCAAGTAAAAAAATATATAAATATATATATATATATATATATATATATATATATATATATATATATATATATATATATATATATATATATATATATATATATATATATATATATATATATATATATATATATATATATATATATATATATATATATATATATATATATATATATATATATATATATATATATATATATATATATATATATATATATATATATATATATATATATATATATATATATATATATATATATATATATATATATATTTATATATATATATATATATATATATATATATATATATATATATATATATATATATATATATATATATATATATATATATATATATATATATATATATATATATATATTTATATATATATATATATATATATATATATATATATATATATATATGTATATATATATATATATATATATATATATATATATATATATATATATATATATATATATATATATATACAGACATTCATACATAAACACATATAAATTATATTGTTTTTACTTTGTTCTGAAAACATAACTAAAAGGAATGGTTGTGAAAAACTTTGTATTTGCATAAAATGAAATTATACAAAACAGCAATGAATACAGATATATAAAAGCTTGTAATAAATATAAAACTAAAAATAAATTCAATGCAGAATACTCACTCGTAAATATAAAACTAAAAATAAATTCAATGCAGAATACTCACTCGTAAATATAAAACTAAAAAAAAAATAAATGCAGAATACTCACTCGTAATCCTGACTCTTCGTGCTGTTTCTTGTTTTCTCCCTCCTCCATTGAAAAGTCTTGCATTTTTTTCCTCCCAACATGACGGGGCACAAGCGGAGGAGGGAGACGCGCGCCCTTACTCCTGGTGGGCCGCCCTTCGGCGGCTTGCTGCGCCCTCCGGTGTCGCTCGGGCAGGCTCACTCCAATAAATAACCGCATTGTGGTACCTGCGGTTACACTCATCCAACCTGCAAAGTGCTACCTTGCAGGTGCGACACACGTACCGGCTGTCTCTCCTCTTGCCATTCATATGGCACACCGGCACCGTTTCTGTCTGCCCCCTTCGATGAGCTCCAGTGTGTGATCTCCTGGCTGCAGCCGACACACAGGGTCGGCTACCCGACGGGACACTGGAATTGAGGCGGGCAGCACCTTCAGGGGCGGCGGCATCTTCAGGGGCGGCGTCATCATCAAGGTCGGCGGCAGCAGGGGCGGGCGCCGGCAGGATGAGGAATTATGATGTCGGGGTATCTCACGACATCTGACCTTTCCTCTCGGGGCAGAGCTGGAGCTCGGGGCAGGAGGGCGCCGTTGGAAGGCCACTCCTCCGGATCAAAGTTGATGAGGGCATTCCCAGCCACCTCAAGAAACTGGATGTGGGTCAACCTCCGAGCGTCCGAATTATACCCACAGTAAATGATGTAGGCATTCTGGAGGGCCAACTGAAGGAGGTATTTGAGGAGCTTCTGTGTCCACCTCCTGGTTCTCCTGGCAAAGGGATAATACTGGATGAGTTGATCAAAGAGATCAACTCCTCCCATGTGCCTGTTGTAGTGCCCGATGACAGTAGGGCGTTGGACACGAAACTCCTCATACGTAACTCAGCCCTGCCGGCGTGTCTTCTTCCGCTGGGTGATCTCCTCTTGGATGGGCTCATGACTCGTCGTAATCATGGGCATGAGTCGGACCCCTTCCAACAGATGACGAAGACATCTCCTTCCACCGCCACTCTGTCTCTCCTCTTGCAAGATGTTTGGTGGCTAGCAAACCTCTTGAGGACATTCGGGCCCCACGCACCAACCGAAGGGTACCACTGACGTGCACACCTGCTTCATACAGTTCCTGGGCCATGGATACCGAGTTATAATAATTATCCATAAACAGGTGGTATCCCTGGTTACGGAAACGATTCACAAGACCGAAGACAGTGTCACGCAGCGTGGAGAAGACCCCAGAATACACCAAGAAGTCCACGATGTATCCAGTGTTGGCTTCCGTAATAAAAATAACTTTACACCATACTTCTTTGGCTTCTTCGGGTTGTACACTTTGATACTTAGACGCCCTTTGTATGGCATCATACCCTCATCCAAAGAAAGGTTCTTGAAGGAACCACGAGTCTGGCACCGTTCACGAATGAACTCCAACACTGGGCGGACTAAGATGAGGCGGTCGGGTTATTCGGGGTATAGCCCTTCAGTTGAAGGCGTTGAAATACCTGTCCAACGCCAGGAAACTATCACGGGACATAATGCTGGCCACATTAGGCGACATTTTAAAAAAATTCTGCCTCCAATATTGCCTGACGTCAGCAGCAGGCATCATCCCAAAGAAAATGTGGAGCCCCAAAAAGTGCGCCATGTCCGTGAGGTTGCAGCCCCGCCAGCGGTGCGACAACGTCGTCCGCAATTCCTCACGGCAGTACCGAGCGTAATCTACTGTCTCCGCAACCAGGAATTCAAGCAATTCCCGCGTCAGGAAAAGCTGAATGAACCCCAGTACTGTGAGAGGCACAGGGACGGTCAGTCCAGGTACTGCCGTAAATGGGTGCATGTTAGGTGGGGTGGGGTCCTCCGACCACCCCTCATCACTTTCGGACGAACGGCCTTCACCCGAGCTGCTGCGACGTTGCGACCTTCTACGGGTTTGCGCTCGCGCACGCGCACGTGCATGGGCACGTCTTCGCACTCTCACACTCCCAGCTGGGCCGTCTCCATCACTTTCTGTTTCGTCCCCACCAGCCACAATCGAGTCATCCTCTTCCTCCTCCAACTCACTTTCTCCCTCGTAGGCACTAAACCCACTAAACTCTAATTCACTTTCCTGCTGAGGATCCTGTACGGACATTGGTGGCAAATATTCGTCATCGCTGACGTCAGGCGTTATGTCGTCATCGCTAGATGACCAACTACCACCGAAATCAGGACTTTCGACCTGCTCTCGATCGAGCTCCAACAAGTACTCATCAATGTCCTTCTGTTGGAGGCCTCCCAAATGTTTTCGGATGCCCCTCAGGACACCCCGATGCTTCCTAGGGTCGAAAAGGAACGGGATGTGGTCCTTGGTCGCCATAGGTCACACGTGGCCAACAACACGCTGCTGAGAAGTTGGGTCACTCTGGTTGCTGGGTCCTTCTCCAGCATCCAAGTCCAAAACTCGCCTCACACGCTCACTTCCGACAGGCAATGTGCGCCTTTCACTCTCCTGACGCCTTTGCGACATCTCTGCAAACGTTCTGTTGCAGCACGTCATTCGCTAACACTCGCAAAAGTTCAGCAAAACACGTCTGCGTCAAAATATCGCTCCCGCAAGGCGCTACTCTGATGCTCTCTGCTGCGAGAGGGGGGAAATTCGTGCATGCACGTCTGGGTGACGCTCAGAAACAAAACAACAGCTGGATCCGTGAACTCCCAGCATCCGCCGAGGCGCGGGATTTGAAATCTTCCGCAAACTAGGCCTACAATTATTTTTCCGCGAATATTTAAAAAAAACATTTTCAGTCGATGTTTGCAACGTCCACTCGGCATTCGACAGACAATTTTGGACGCCGTTTAAAACGTCCAACAGGCGTTTAAGGGTTAAGAGACAGAAACAAATGTGAGAGCGGAGGATAAGATCCGATGCTCTCCACTCATCAGCAACCACTGGCTATCTCATGCATCACACTTGGCAGGAAAGACAAAAGGATTGTCTGCTAAAATACAGTGTTTCCATGTTGCATAATTCAGCTAGTGATCTTACAGTATTTATAAGAATATATAAATAGTTTAAACATGAATGAAATATCAAAGGTAACATAAGCATACTTCTTCCTGTAAAATAATAATGAAAGTGTGCGTGAATACATATACCCTATTTGATATCTATACAGGCATGGTCATAGATACAGTCACATCGAGGGTTTTCCCGTGAGATCAGAGAATGGAAAAGTCCAAGGCTGTAGCTCAGTCCTTCCTCTCAGAGCAGTCCTAGCGAGCTCGTCAGTGGCAAGTGATGCTGGGTCTGTTAACCTCCCTAGAGAAGTTGGTCCCTCATGGTCATCTACATCTTCGGTCTCTGCAGTGGAGGCTAAAAGTGTATTGGTCCCCTGCAAGGGATCCTCCTCATTTTCTAGTTTCACTGATGCAAGAATTAAGAGAGGACCTGTTGTGGCGTTTGGATGAAAGGAACTTGGCTGTAGGGGTTCCCTTTGATTTTCCTCCTCCAGAGATCCTCTTGCTCTCAGATGCCTCATGTGAAAGGGTTGGGGAGCACATTTGGAAGGTCTTGTAACATCCGGAGTGTGGACTCCACAAGAGAGGCAGCTTCACATCAATGTTCTGGAGCTCAAGGCTGCCTTCCTAGCTCTTAAGCAGTTTCAGGAGAGGGTGGTGGGGCACCCGTTGGTGCTCATGTCAGACAAAACCACAGTGGTTGGCTATGTGAACAAGCAGGGGGGGCTGGTGTCACGTTAACTACACTCCCTGATAGTGCTCCTTCATCAGTGGACGATAGATTATTCAGTGGATCTCTCTGCCAGGTATATCCCAGGCAGGAGGAACGTAGTGGCGGACAATCTGAGTCGTCGGAGTCAGGTCATAAGGACAGAGTGGTCTCTGCACTAGGACATTGCAAACAGGCTCTTTCATCTGCGGGGAAGTCCCTCAGTAGACCTGTTCGCAACAAGGTTCTTCAGAAAACTAGAGGTCCTCTGTTCCATGGTTCCAGATACCCTTGCAGTGGTGGAGAACGCCCTGCAACACTCCTGGGACAATCTGGAGGTCTATGCCTTCCCTCCATTTTCCCTAATCCATCAAGTTCTGAACAGGGTAATGGCCTCTCTGAACCATAGAATGACCCTAGTTGCTCCCATGTGGCCCCATGCGGAATGGTTCCCCGATCTCCTAATCCTGCTGTCAGAAGTTCCAAGAGAGATTAGTTTGTGGCACAACCTTCTGTGTCAACCCCACTTGCAGAGATTCCACGACTGAGTAGTCCTTATCTCTTAACGGCTGGAGACTATCCAGTATCTCCTCCGAGTGAGAGGCTTTTCTTGCAGAGCAGTGTCAGAGATGTCTGGCTGTCTCAGATCTTCCTCAGCCATGTACCAAGGAAAGTGGGCTGTTTACTATGGTTGGTGTCATCAGTGGAGTCTCTCTCCAATCAGAGCTTCTGTTCAGCAGGTAGCAGATAGCAGACTTTGCTTTTCTCCGCCGAGAGAAACAACTTTCCCTGTCTTCCATCAAGGGCTACAGAACTGCCTTGAGGGCAGTTTTACAAATGAAGGATGTAGATCTTTCTTCTTCATGGGAGATCTCAATGCTTCTCAAGAGCTTTGAGCACTCTTGTCCTCCAAAAGAGCGTAGACCACCCAGTTGGGACCTGACTTTGGTATTGGGCAGCCTCACCCATGCCCCATTTGAGCCTCTGCATCGTGCATCAGATAGGAACCTGACTCTCAGGACAGTTTTCCTGCTGGCTCTGGCCTTCTCAAAGCGAGTTGGTGAACGCCATGGCCTGTCCTATGATGTCAAGCATACAAGGGGCTGGATGTCTGTAGCCTTTAAATTTGTCCTGGAATTCATGGATAAGACCCAAAACCCCTCTTATCATGATGACAGATTTGATTCCTTCTCAGTTCTGTATCTTAATGACTTTGTTGATACTGATCTGGACGAATCGCTCCTTTGCCCTGTCAGAGCACTTTGCTGCTACCTGAAGAGGACTGAGGTGCCAAAGACTTTTCCTTAGCACTGCCGAAACAAGAAAGAATTGTCCAAGAATACGATCTCCTTTTGGCTGCATGAGACTAGCAGACAAGCCTATGGTTTGACTTCATGCACGCAAGAGCACATAATGTTAGGGGTTACGCCCTTCTTTGGCATTTAAAAAGAACATGTCTGTTCAAAGGATTTTGAAGGCTGGCACATGGCTTTGTCAGACCACCTACACTTCCGCCTATCTGCGGGACGTTGCCCACAGGTCCTTCGACACTTTTTCCTTGGGTCCGGTGGTGGCTGCTCAGCAGGTTGTTTAACTCATCCAGTGCCCCTAGCGGGACAGTTTGTATCTTACCTAAGATGATGGTATGAAAGTGAGAATGAATGAGATGGCTGGTCTCTTTCAGTTTCCTTTCTTTTCTTCTCTAACCGGTGGGTGAAGAAATCATTCCGTCATGTGCTGGATCAGGTCTGGTACAGCATTTTTGTGTAAGTTTTGCATATTCCTACATGAACATAAAACTTTCACAAAAGCAAGTCCATCCCCTCTCTAGCAAGGGGAGAGAGAATTGATTACGAACTATTGGTGGCCACGAAGGTTTGTTATCTACAGATATAGTTCTTCAACTTCCTCCTACATTGTCTCATCACATTATATGAAATCCCAGAAGTCTGACTGCTAAATAATTACTTATTTATTATATCAGAGGCTTTGGTTCCCTTCCATTAGCTTCTATAAGCCAGGAAGGGTTACTGGGTGTGCTGAACCTCCAGTCAGTTCTAGACTTTCTGCCCTCCCTCCAAAAGTGAGTCTATCCATAAGTTAAGACCCAGGCTTGTTCTGCATATGAACAAATGACAAATTTTTTAATCAATTTGTATTTTTCATAGCTAACAAACCTGCCGTCTTAACTTGTATGGCCCACCTCTAGCCACCCCTCAGTCAAGTGTCTTGGGATGGAAGAAACTGAGGTGTCATTCCTTCGATACATGCACAAAAGAACTTAACGGTTGCCACCTAGGCCTATCAGCCTACCTTGTTGCTACCAATTCCTTGTTTGTTATTTTCAGTGGTTTCCAACTGGTGCTAGAAGAATTATCCATAAGTTAATACCACAGGTTTCTTAGCTATGAAAAATACAAATTGATTAAAAAAAAATTTTCACTTTCAAACGATGTGATTTATTAAAAATAACAAAGATCATCATATAAAACGCCGTACTACTAACTGGGCTCCGCCCAGGGTTCATCAGACATTTCCTCTCCCTTGGCACTCTTAAATTCACTTCCTGCCCTGCATGGAGAAGATCACAATGATGCTGTGTTGGTAATTGACAAGGTCTGTCCAGCATGATCCCTATAAGTCTGTAGTGGATGTTTGTCATGTTTCCTTGGGCTTTCCTCTTTCCTTTTGATTTTATCATCCAGAGGGAGAAGCCCTCCTCAGCTTTCTACCTTCCTTGATTCACCATCTTACTGTCGTGCACAAGTTTCTTTTCATAACTCGTGTGACATATTATTGTTCCCTTCTTACCTGTGTCTTTCTTCTAAGTCGGCGACGTATTCATCCACAGCGTCTCTTCTCGAAGTCAGTAGCTCACTAGTCTATTTTTTAGAAGGGATTTATATTAAATGTAATTATATCTCTTAGAAAGGTGTAATGGAAACGAAATGGGTAGCTTCTTACTTTAATGATGAAAGTTAATTACATACACAAGTACAATTACGGTTACAGTTTTACTCTCTTGAAAACCACTCTTGCTAGTCGAAGTTCAGTTTCTGCCTGGTTAAGTAGCCGCGGTCAGGGTATGGTTAAGTAGCCCGTGGACAGAATCTGGTTAAGTAGCCTGCGGTCAGAGTCTGATTGGGACCACGGAAGCTAGGGGGAAGTACTGCGTCTTCTCGTACTGGTGACTAGCAACTCTATCTTCCTTCTTTTGGCTTCGTTCTTCTCTGGAATCCCTGCTTCTCTTTGCTATCTTCCTTCTCCTCCCTTGAAGTTACTCATTGGAGGATATTATCTGTAAGGCCTCCCCTCGAACAGCTTGATTGGGAAGGACAGTTGTGCGTGTTGTCAGAATCTCTCCTTAGAGGATTTGATTGGAAATGACCTCGGGGAGTTGTTAATGGCTCCTCCCTAGAATGTCTAATCGGAGAAATGGTGAACTACTTCTCTTTGTCCAGCCCCTTTTCATGGAAATTCATGTAAACGCCTCCTATTGAAGGCAGGGTTATAGATATGGCTGGAACGTTGGCTCCTGATGAGGTTATAGGTTATGCTTGGTCAGCTCAGTTGCGAGGGCACAGGTTCCAGATTTTATGATTGGTTTTATGGCCCAGATTTTATGATCGGTTATATGGCCTTGGGCACGATATACTCGCTCACTGTTTTGAGTTCATGTAAAGACGGTTTCCTGCTTTTTAGCTTACTCTACATGTCTAGCCTCGGTAATGCATAACAACTAAGGCTTAATTGTTGTTCTCTCTCTCTCTCTCTCTCTCTCTCTCTCTCTCTCTCTCTCTCTCTCTCTCTCTCTCTCTCTCTCTCTCTCTCTCTCCTCTTACTCAATCAGTCACTGTATAATTTATCTTTTTCCACTTCTCTCTTTTTAAGATTCTATTCTTATGCTTCCCTATTTAATCTTTCTTTACATCACTGCATTACCAATGGGAAATTGAAATTCTTGAATCAGATTTAATCTTTCTTTACATCACTGGATTACCAATGGGAAATTGAAATTCTTGAATCAGAGTCTCCTGTTCTCTTTAGGGGCTCTTCTGCTTTGTCCTTCCTCTTAAATTGCAGTTTCAAGGTAACTGTGATTGATGAGTTTTGTACTACAAACGATGGTTTTGCGATTTAACGATTTTATACACAGACCTATTTATCATAATCTTCAGTGGCCTGGTCCTTTCCACTCGCTCTTCCAGATAAAAGTCGGCACCGAAGAATGAGAAGCTTTAGTTGGTGGACAGTGGCCTGTGAGCTGTGCATGTGTATGTTGGTTGTACTTTTTCCTTTTCTTCAGGATGGTGTAACAGGTTCTGTTTTACACAGAATGAGGCTGACTATAATGATTGGGTTTGAATAAAAATATCTATTTTTATGTAAAACCGTTTTTTTTTTTTTTTTTTTTTTTTTTTTTTTTTTTTTTTTTTGGTAATAGAAAAGACTAAGCAACCCATACTATAGTCAAACTCAGCCTTTTAGTCTGCCAAGGCGTTGGCCTTGTTTACCCTGGATTTTCCGCACCGTTGCCACGTCTCCCCAGGTAAGTACTTCCGCCACAGACTTATCTTTGCTCTCATTTTGACTTTTTTTCCACACCACCATGGAGGTAAAAGTCTAGGTGCGTTTTTTTATAGATGTTTCCCCAGTAGGCCTAATCCTCTTTATGATGTTTAATCAGAAGATTCGTCGTCTAAGCTGTCTTCGATGTTGATGACGAATGACTCGATAAATCTCTCAACCGCTACTGCTACATCTTGTTTTGCATCTTGTTCCTGAAGCTTCTCCGTGTGTTTTATTGCCTGCTTCCAGTTTTCCGCTGTCACAGTGCTTAAAGCGTCTTTGACCAAATGCTTAAGTTCAGCAACTTTGAATGTGTTTTTCTTGGAAATGTAAGTTTTTACCTGAGCCCATATGAGCTCTATCTGGTTGTACTGACAATGGTATGGCAGGAGTCGTACAACTTTATGTCCTGCTTCTGAAGCAATTGTGTCAATCACGTAAGTTTTCTTTCCATTACACATTTTTTTGGCAAGGTCATAGAGCTCCACTTTCAGCATGTCACGTGGATGTGCACTGTTCTTTATCAACCAGTCCTTTATTGCTTCTTTTCTCCAAGATGATGTTGGGTTTTTTTCAAGCACCATCGAGTGGTAGGATGCGTTGTCCATCACAATTACAGACTTTGGGGGGATGTTGGGTAACAACTGAGTCTTAAACCATTGCTCGAAAACTGCAGCATTCATCTGATTGTGATAATCACCATTTTTTGCTTGAAAAAATAGTTCAGCATTCTTGACAATGCCCTCTTTCGTTCCTGCATGAAGAATGATGAGGCGATTTCCTTTTCCGGTAGGCGGCTTTACTCCTGTTGCTTGTTTGGAGGCCATGTCAGTCCAACACTTTGCAACAGTGTAATTCTGGTTGACCCAAGTTTCGTCAAGGAAAACGAAGTTTTCGAAGGACTGTCTGACTTGCCGCATCTCTCTCAAAAATTTTGTGCGAGCAACAGCAACATCACTTCGTTCCATAAGGAACTTGCAGCCATCAACTTGCAAAAATCGGAAGCCAATCTGCAAAGGAACTTGCAGCCATCAACTTGCAAAAATCGGAAGCCAATCTGCAACAGAACTCTTCGAAGTGACTCAGTGCTACCATTGTAAGATATTTTATCTCTGAACTCTTCCAGGACTTTGTAGAGTGTAGGGATTTCATTTCTTTCGTAAAATTCCAGTACAGTTCTTCTCAGGAGACACTTATTAAAGTCATAAAAATTCGTAACTGTTGTAGGCTGAGTTTTTGTCGGTGAATGGAAGATAGGTTTCTTGTGTTCAGCCTCTGACCACCATTCTTGATTTTTGGAGCAAATCCTTCTAACTGTCCTTTCGCTTACTTTGGTGGCTTTGGCTGTCCGAGCAAGGGCTTGAGTGGTTGGTAACAAAGGTGCGCCGTTGGCCTTTTCATCTAAAAAGTACCGATTGACATTGTAGATTACTTCCTTCGCTCGACTGTGCAGGCGGGGGCAGCGAGAAGTAGATGTTTCCATGGTGGGTTAGTGACACGGAATGACCTAGTCGGGCTGAGGTGGCAAAGGCACACTGACCCAGCACAGCGGTGTTGTCAAATCTCAGGAAAACATTTTTAATAATTTTGATTTCCCCAGCAAAAACTTAGTCATTCTTAAACGTAAGTTTTATTATAAAACAGAGTAATTACCTTATATTTATTTATAAAAAATATCAAGAGACATTTCGTCATCACTGTCGTGGCGTATTTAGAGAATGTGGCAATTGTGCGGAAATTCCTGGCTTAACGCGGCCACTGCCTTAGTGGCCAAAAAGGCTGAGTTTGACTATACATTGAATTAGTAAGGTAATATTCAGTTTTGAGATTTGAAAGTAAAGCACCAGCTAACAGTTTTTTCAAGTTAACACAAATGCACTTGAAGCAACAATAAGTGTAAAGCCATTACAAAACAGTACTGAAACAGCATGAACAAAAACAATACAGGTAGTCCCGGTTAATGGCGATCTGGTTTTACGGCACTTGTCTAGTGACGAAAATCAGCAATTATCAGCGCAGAAAATTGCCGATTTCCACTTATTGGCACCAATGATTGGGTATTGGCGCTGACACATACCTAACAGAGGCGCCCGTAACTGAGAATTGGCGCTTTTCAGCTCTGATAAGCCCTGAAAGTTGCAGAAAAAGCGCTGACAATCGCCGATTTTCAGTTAGTGGCGATTTTCGGTTATCATCATACCCTTAGAACAGAACCCCTGCTGATAACCGAGGACTGCCTGTAATAGAAAATTATCTGCATTAACTTCCTGAGAGTACCACCAGACAGGTGAGGCAAGTGAAAATTGTATTATCTGTTAACTTATTACTAAAGGTAAGAAAAAAATTGTGATGAACAGGAATGAATTCAATGAAGTTAACATTGTTAAATAACACACAGTAATCCTGGATGGTTTCCAAGTCTGGGAATTTGTGAAATCTGGTGACAAGTCAGTAGGCACGCACAGAATAATTCTGTTACCCACGTATGGTCCTTGTAAGGAACATTTGTGTATATGTCAGTCTACCTGAGTCAACTGATCTGGATCTTTTTCTTTTATGGTGGAACCCCTATGGCAGGGTAGTGCCATCAGTGCTCCTCACATGGTGTGCAGTAGGTGTTACTAAAGGGTTTTTGCAGCACCCCTTCAAACCCTAGATGCACTAATTCTTTAGCCTTTTACCTTACCTCCGTTCCTGAATTCTTTCTAACCTTTACTGCTGAATAGCCTTATAGGTCCCAGCACTTGGCCTTTTGCCAAAATTTTATATTCAAATCTGGTCCTTTTCTCCATCTTGTTGTTTATCTTCTCTACACTGTTACTAATGTGCAATTGTTGGTTTTACCCCAGAGTCACCTGTAGATCATTATACTTCATCTCATTTATTTTCTGGCATTCTTTTATGTTACTGTCCAACCATTCCGACTCCCTCTTCACTGTCTTCAAATGTTGAATGTTTGAAGGTGCCACAGTGCTTGGCTTTATAGCCTGAATTTCCTAATTTGTTCATTCATTCGTCAGTAGAATAATGGGTTCGTAATTTCGTAAGACAAAATAGGCTATGTTGAAGTTATGAGTTTGTGGTGAAACAAATTGCTTAATCGCAATGAGTTAGTGTTAACTAGGTCATCAAAAAAGTAATTATGTAATAGGAATTGTGCAATGAACAGCCTTGGTGGTTGTGTTCTATACATGATAAATTAATTCCAAGTATGTATCTTGAAGCAATAGCGTATTTTGTTTTTTTACTGAATGGTAATTGGTTTAGTAAAAGAAAATTATTTCAACCAGTTTTTTCTAATAGAAAAGTAAAGATAGAAATTATCAGGAATTGTAAAATGGACTCTGGTTGGAGAGGGGAAAAAATTTTTTTTCTTTTGTTTTTTAGGATCGACTGTTAGCTGAACTTCTGAAACGTCAGAAAGACTGGATAGTAAATTACCATGAACATGATTCTCTATTAGAAAATCAGACCAGTGAGGAGCTGTCAGAAGAGGAGCGTAAGGCTGCATGGGAGGATTATGAGAATGAGAAGAAAGGCTTCTGTAAGTATGTTTTTTTATGTCAAGAACCAGTAGTAGAGTATTACTTTTGCATTCTGTAACAAGTTCATGATTTTTAAAGAATTTTTAGTAAAAATATGGTGAATTAGTACAATCGGCTCAATTTTATAAGTGACTGCCCTGTCATAACAAAGGTTTAACGCTGTATGTGCAGTGTATTATGTAAAATATGAAAATAAATCCCTGGTAAGTCTTAGCTTCTTGCCATATTATAGAATTTATGGGTAGAATACCTCTTTCATATAGCCTCATTCCATCAAAATCACTTTTAAAAGTACCAGTTTAGATGATTGGTGAAAATTTTCCTAGCCTAACACGTCCGAAAATGCTTCAATTTTGCGATCCACCCACCTGTTCATGTTGTTCTTCTTTCACTATACAATCCAGCGTATGACAACAAAAACCACAAAACAGACTTACAAACCAAAATTACCGACCTACTTTCAGAGAGCTCTCTCTACCGTGCTACAATCTGTTCAACTCTGCCGCCCGCGTTTGTTTACATTTTCCTCCCTCCTGCCATTTTCGTCCTATGACGTCACTTCCTATGACGTCACAACAAGAACAGATACTTTTTAAACATAAAGAATGCTGTACTATAAAAACATCTTAAAAATTAAATGTGCTTTTTGTACATTTTGTAATGCCCATACCATTTCATTAATGCAGAAAATAAAAATAAAATAATGACTAACTTATAAAACTAACATATAATCACACTTATCTCCTTCTCCCTCGGCTGAAATAAAACTAACATATAATCACACTTATCTCCTTCTCCCTCCCCTTCAGCCTCTTCTTATCCTAATCCCTCCAATCTCCATTATTCTCCAATTCTTTACCCTCTACGTAAATTCTAATACTTTCTCCTGAAACTCTAGCTTTGGTCAACACATCAGCTATTTGATGCTTTCCTTTTATCCATCTCACCTCACTTATCTCTCCAGATTCTATTCTTTCTCTTAATGCTGAAATATCAATTTTTAATCTCTTACTACTTAACCCAGTACTTGATTTTATTGCAGTCATTAGGGTTTTACTATGAGTTTTAACCAGTGCTTCTAATTTTCTCCCTCCTATCTCTTCCCACAAATCTTTGAAATATATCAATCCTTCTATGGCCTCCGCCACACTCAGAGCTTCTGCTTCAATGGTGGACTTTGCTATTCTTCTGGATTTTCTGGATTTCCACCGTATGGGACTTCTCTTCTTACCTTCTGTCAATGATATCACATAACCTAATTGAGTATTACCATCTTCAATACTGTATTCCCGATTGAAGCATCTGCATAGGCTTCCCAATAAATCTTTTCTTCTTCTAACTCACTTATTATCAGTTTTCCCATGATGCTCTTAGTTTTTCTCACTATTTTAATCAGCTTTCTCATATCTTGAGTCTTTCCTTCTTTAAAAGCTTTACTTAATTCACTAACATCATATGGTACTTCTGGCATGGTATGTAGCGATACCCAATTCAACTGTCCTACCACTGATCTCTGTTCTGTTAACTCCTTTTGTCCTAATACTCTATTACCTGTAAATCTTCTAGCTTCTGGTTCTCTTTTAGAATTTATATACTGCCACTGATTAAGACAAATTCCATTTTCCTTATGCTCTACTATTACTATTACTTGCAGTTTTCCTTTCAATTTCCCAATTGTTTCCTTTAAAAGTCCTTCACTTCCTCCATAGCAAAAATCATTTACATGTGTACATAAATACTGTTCAATTTATTGTCTTTCCTCCAAAAGAAGATATTAGGTTCTAATCTACTCCTCTCACCTTTAAGCTCCTCCACCACATTTACCACCTTACAATACCATGCCTTTGCTGCATCCTTGAGCCCATAAACAGTTTTCTTCAGTTTCCATAATCCACTCCAGCCATCTTCACTAGATGGTTTTAAATATACTTCTCGTATTATATCACCTTGTAGATACGCAGTTTTTACATCTACGTATAACAATTCCAATCTTTCAGTTTTATTAATGTCAAACAAAATTTTTAAATTTCAGCCATTTCTTCTTCAAAACCTCTAGTTACCAATATTGCATTACATATCCTTCCCTCCCCCCCTTTTACCTTTTCAGTTACTATCCATCTTGTAGATATAGCTTTTTGTCCAATGTCATTTACCTCCTCATATACCTTGTTTTTCCTCCAACTTTGCAGTTCTTCTTCTTTAGCTTCATTCAACTTGTATTTTTGAATCCTAGCAAAACCTCTTCTTCATCTTCAGTTTTTCGTACATGACTATAATCTCTTAAGTTAACCCGTCCCTTGTCACCTGACTGTAAGTTTTCTACATTGTATGAATCAGCCCAAGATTTGCTTGATCTTTTTCCTGCAAGACTCAATATAGTCCACTCTTCTACTTGTCCTGTATTTTTGTTTATAGCTCTAACTCGGTTTCCCTTTCTGAATTTGGGTATCTCTTCTATTAACTCATCTTCTGTTACCTCACTTACCCCTCCATCTTCCAGTGTTTCCTCTGCCAAATCTCTTTCTATAGTTTCTTCTATATCTGCATTCCTTCTTCAGCCCATTATCATCTCCTTTCCTTCCTTCCTGCCCATCTATATACCCTTCCTTTGATGCAAGGGATTCGTCCTTCACAGTGTGTGTTTTGTCTATTTTAGCTGTCTTCTCTTTTTCTGGTGATAGTCTTTGAATCCTAGTAACATGTATTCTAGCTACTTCTCTTAGAGAATCCCTATGTTTAACCACTACTGTTTTACCGGGTACTCCCACTACCTGAGCAGGTCCTCTCCATTCATTTTCATTTTCTCACTTATAGAATACCTCGTCTCCTACTACTGCTTCTTCAAATTTATGTTTTCTGACATTTTTGTTTAAAGCAGTTCTTATTTTATTACAAGACTCATTTTTGATAAACACTTCTCTGGCCTTTTGCATTGCATTCAGTGTATCCCTTACTGTGCTTTCTTCCTTACCTTTCTCTCTGCTTGCAGGACTTGAACTTTCTTCTCCCATTAAATTAGGCAAAGAAGGGTTTTTCCCAAATACTAATTGGGTAGGGGAGAAACCACCATTATTTATTAAGTTATTTATTAAGCAGTTCCTAGCAATCACTACCCATCTTAATGCTATGGACCAATCCACTTCCTCATCATCTTTCATCAGCTTTTTTTTTTTATTATGCCTACCATCTTTTCACACAATCCATTGCTCCATGGCGATTCAGATGCTGTGGCTAATACTTTAATATTCATTCTTTCTTCCATCCTCCTTACTTTTTCATTTTGAAATTCTTCCCCGTTGTCTGATAATATTTTAGAAGGTGCCCCAAATATAGCAAACCACCCATCAAAAGTGTCTTTATAATAGTTTCTGGTTTCTTGTCTTTTATCCAAAAAGCCTGACAATACCTTGTTGCCGTATCTTCCATGACAAGAACTTTCTCTCTTCTATCTCTTCCACATCCATTGCTACAACTTCATTAAATATCTTACTCCAAGAAAATCCTACTACTGGTTTAGCTGGGTTTCTTTTATATCTTTTACATACCTCACAACTTGCAATTAAGTGTGTTAGTAACTTTTTTATTTCCTCTTTTTCCTTCTCTCTCAAACGATCACTCCACTGTGCTGCTTCTGTTAGCATCCATATTTTATCTCCACTTCCGTGACCAAATTGTAGATGTAACTTCATCATTGCACCTTTAATTTCCCTTAGACTCTTTCCCTTCCATCTCTCCAGTAACAATTCTTCTACCTTTCTCCTCAAAATTGGTATTCTTAAGTGGCCCTGTTTGTCTTCTCTTAACTTTATCTTCATTTCCCCTAACACTTCTATTTTAACAAAATTCTCTTTTAAATTTATGGTCATACCCATTTTACTCATGGTTTTCTTACCTATTAATCATGGTACATCACCGGGTAAAATTTCTGTCTTCAAATAAAACTTTTTGTTTTTCAATATCACTGGTATTTCCATTACCCTTTTCGATTTGTATGATAACTCACCGAAATTAAATACTCTTTTAGACTCTTTCTTAGTATCATTCATTCTCCTCAACTCTTCTTGATTCAAACCCACAACAGTGCTTGCTAGTCACAATTAACCACAAACTGTTGACTTACATCCTGTGTCTAAAATTGCGTCAACCTCTTCCCAAGATTCTTTCTCTATTTTACTATCTTCTCCTATATAAACTTTTTCTTCTTCTTGTCCAGTTTCTGATTTCTTCTTATTTTGAAAATCCTGTGGACATCTTTGGCCCAATGCCATTCCGATTTGCATATTGCACACAGCATTACTTTCCCTTCTCTATTTAAAGGATTTCTTCCGCCTCTACCTTGATTCACCTTTCCCCAATATCTTTGGTTTTTCCTCCCTTTTCCAAAATTCGCACAATCTCCTGATCCCAACCATTCCCCCTCCTCTTTATTCCCTAATCCCTCAAATATTCTTTTCATTATTTGTGACACTGTTTTATATTCCAACTTTTCTTGACCACAAGCTGCTAATACCAATTGTTTTTGATTTTCTGTGAGATTCAATTGTTCTGGTACATGAAAACCTTTTGCTTCCCCTTCAAGCATGCTTTTCCCTATCGCTCAACTACACTCTGCCTCAGCCTTTTCATACCTAATTAGAAAATCTATCGTCTTTTCACTAGATTCTCTCTATTTGAAAGTAGTTTTTCATTTTACTGTAATTTTCCATTAACACATGGGACAAGCTTCAGACTCAGTCGGTGAATTTAAATGTAATTCAGAATGATGGCCTCAGAGTACAGTCACAGTTGAATTATACCCAAGCAAATCCTTATGCTGTGATCTTTTAATTTATGGATGTAGTAAAGATAAACAAAACCAAGGACTCACATGGTAGTAATTAGTTGATATAATATATTTTTATTAGATATGCACCCCATTTTGTGTTAGATATATCGGGGTCCTTCATAAGTGAGAATATGCACTGCTCTGTATTCATAAAAATCTGTATTTAGCACAATAACATGAAGAGGCTCCTATGCAATATATACTGATGGTTCAAAACGTTTCTGTGCTGTGGGATTTATTACAGTATCTTACAAGAGAAAAATTCTGTTTTCATTATCAGATATAATCTCTTGTCTGTACAGAAGCATTGTCTGCTGTCTTATCTACCATAAGGATTATAGGATTATTATAATCGCACCATTGTTCAAGTTTATGAAAGTTGGCAATTCCAAAATGCCAGAGGCTCTCAGGAGTTATTTATTTTAACAGATTATATTTTTTATAAAAACTGGTTGGAGCTGAAGGGGAGATAGATACTTTAAGTTCTTTTTGATTTTGTAATAACATTGATTATCTTATGGATAAACTTATGAAATTCTTCATTTTTATGGATAAACTTATGAAATTCTTCATTTTTTGTTAAGTTATAGATGGAAATTACTTTTTCGACCAAACATTGCATATCAGGATATATGTTTTAGAAAAGTTTGTAAACTTTATGATAACATTATGGAATGTTTTACTGCCATTTCCATTTGTACAATTAGAAAGCTTTTAATACTTTACATGTTTGTTTTCAGTAATTCACCAGCGAAATACTGTTATGCCTGTTGTTGGAGCTTTGGGGATGGCAACACAAGGCATGCACACTCAGCAAGGTCTGCCATCTCTTTCATTGGCATCCTTCAGCTTTGAGGGTGTTGTCAATACAATCAAGGCACAGGTAATTTTTTGTGTCAATGTTTCATGTTTCCCTTCCTGTTCTAATAGTATCATGATTATACTAATGTGCAATATAGTGTCATATATTCTCTATTGTATAAATAAATTTTAGTAATGACTTTACTTATTCTACTATGAATATAGTATAGTGCGAAAAATGAGAGTAAAATATTGGTGAGACCTATTATTCTCTTCCCCACATAGGTTTATGTGTTAAATGAAATCTTAAATTATAAAGATGAATTTTTTTCTTCAGAATCCACACCTTAGTCAGAATGAACTGTGTGAAAGTGTTGTTCTTGCTACAAAGCAGATCCAAAGAATTCATCTCAACCACTATCAAAGAGTGCAAGGGATGGTTTATAATGTAAGTTGTTTGTATTTATAGTAGTATTATGGTTTTGGTAACTTATAATTTTTTTCCAGGTGTTTTTATATATAATTTCTGAGTCCAGTCCCGTGTCAGCCGGTGAAATTCCATTATAGCACGAATTTCTAGGTATAATATGCTAGATATACCAGAGAAAAAAGAGCTTTCAGGAAAGCTGGGGTTACTACCCCCAGATCGAGCGTCTTCTTTAGGGAAGACGTTGGTATAACGAAGGGTGAGTGAAAGATCACTACCACGGAGACTTACTCGAAAGATCTCTCCCTATCAAAACCCCCAGATCAGAGCGGTGAGCCGTTACAGCCCCTACACCCAAACACCCGCCAGCTCGGCGACACCAGCGCCACCTACCTCATTCCATTTTCTAGCATGTGATAGCTACCTTTTCCTTTTGTGTGCTCGTGCCTTTTTTGGATTTATTTTCATCTTTCGCCATGTCATCGAGCAGCTTTACCATCTCCAAGTTAAGTACCATCTTATTGTGGGGTTTTGTTCTATATTTTGGCTGTTATGGTCTCGTCTTTTTATAAATATTGAGATCTTATTATGACGGCACGGCGTCCTCCGCCAGCCATGTCGACTGCGAGGCGACCCCATCAGTTCTTTTCTGTTGGGGTTGTCTCCTTGTCGTTATAGATGTTATTTTTTGCCCCATGGTTCTCCTCCTGGCGGGTTCCCTGCGGTGGGCCCCCCTTTTTTCGAAATTTACATATTATTGGCCTATCGGCCTTTTTGAGGGTGATGCCCTGTCCAGGTACCCCCCCAGGTTGGGTTCCTTATTATTTTTAGTCTGTATTAGGCTAATTATTTTATTCTTGGCGATGGTGCTCTCTGTTTAATTTATTTTATTCATTGTTTACCTCCTCGTGGTGGCGGCAGCCTCAGATCTAACCGCTTCCCTGAGGTAGGCTACGCACCCTATTGAGCACATTTTTGTTTCCATGTTTATGTGTGATGGTTATTTAGTGGAGTAGGGTTGTTTTGCTTCCATCCCCTTGCCCTCGGCGTGAGATCCATCAGGTTGAGGAGTTTTGGTTGCTGTTTCCTCCAGGGTCGTTTTTGGTGGGCAGAGTGAGCCCCTTAGTTCTCTTCCTTCCTTTGGGGGAATAGAGTTCTTTGGATGTGTCTCCTCTAGGCTAATCGCCTTCTTGCCCCCTCTTCTCGATCCCGGTTGGTTCTCGGCACAAAATTTCTCTCCCTGTTTGCTTCCTCCTCCCCTCCGCACTCCTTCCATTTTCCTAGCCTATACTAGGTTAGGTCCCTATTAGGCTTTGCCTAGGCAGGAGTCGGGCATCGAGGCTTGGTCGCTTCCCTCCCTTAGTAGTAGGCCACCCTCCTAAGTTTCATTTTTCTTGGAGTGGTGTATGTGTGCAGTTGAGCAGGTGATATATTTCCCCCTGTCTCCTGTTCTCTTTCTTCGTAGCCTACCACTCTCCCCTACTCCACCCCCACCCCTCCAGCCTTGCTCTACTCGTGCGGGTGACGCTAGATGGCGTTTTTTCTCCGAGTTCAGGGACTCCTCCATTTGGTAGAGGGATTCGCTCCCTCCCATACAGTCCCTAGCATCGCTGTGTTGGTGTTGGTGTTTCGTTTACTTGTAGCTCGAACGTGTTTGAACACTCTATCCCACACTTCTTTCTCCCCGTCGGGTTACTTGGCTGGGTTATTATACTTGCTCCGGCTTATGTTATGTATATCTGAGCATCTTGCCCACCTTGTTTCTCTGGCGGGAAGTAAGTGAGGAAGGATTCATATAATTATATAAGGAGCGGATCCCTCCGGTCTCCGGAGCATTTGCCCTTTGTACCATCACTTGTTTAATGTTATTGTTTATGAATATACATATTTAGATAAGTGTGTTTATCTAACGGAGTACTCTAGTACTCTCCTCATTTATATATATACGTGAGTCCGGTTCTACACCCGGGGGTTCCGCCGTTATTTTTACTGGCAACCCTTGCGGTGAGTTCTTGTTGTCTCATTCCTTTCATTCCCCGGAGTATTCCGGGGTCTGGAAGCTTTTACCTTCCGCTCTGTGTATTTTAGAGCTTATTGGCCTAGTTTATGATAAGGGATTTCTTCTCCGCCGGAGTATTCCGGTTGTAGTTGAAATTCCCGGCCTTGCCGGCTTTAGATTGCTTAGAGTGGTAGGTTCATGTACTTTTTCCACTTACAGACTGTTCGCTGTGAGGAGCCGGGGTGTACCGCTTCACTACAACAACCTTACGGTCACGTAGTGTGCCGGACCCACGCTGGTTGTGCGGTCCGGCTCGACGATCTGGTAGTATGGCACCCTGATGGTTGTGAGGTTTGCTTCGCCTTGTGCGCAACCGTCCAGGATGAGTCGGTAAGTGACAGTCTTCCTCCGTTTTACGCTCCTCATATTGAATATTGTTTACGTGGTTCCCGGACTGTTTTTTCGTTCTTGGCTAATTGCTGGTTTTCTTACAGGCGGACGAGTCCACCAAGAAGTCGGCCTTGGAATCCCTCCGGGCCTGGGTGGCTGGGTTTGGTAGAAATGTTCCGTCGGGGAAGCCCTACGTCCTCGACGCGAAGTTGAGGGACCTGCTCTACCCCGGCGCACGGGTGGCAGCCGCAGTGCCAGAAGATCTTGCCACCCCCATCATCCAGCAGATCCGGGATGCGACCCAGCCACCCCAAGTGGATATCCTCTACGCTGAGGTTTCAGAGGACGTCGCCGCCTTGGACTTAGACCTGGAACCTATGAATACCGAACAGGACCAGGTGGTAAGTAGCGCGAGGTAGGTGAGGTTGTTGGGCGGGCCCCTTTTTGACTCCCCAGCTTCTTCCATTTCTTCCTTTACAGGTTTTGTGAAGTCTTCCTCCTTGGGTGATAGAGCTCCATCAGCTATCCCCAAGTTGAAGTTGAAGACTTCATGGAAGGCGAAGGGCTATAAGTCCTCGTCCTCCAAGAAAGCATCGCCTTTCCCCCCGTCGAAGGCTAAGGTCTCAGCACCTGTAGCCTCCGGGAGCAAGTCTGGTTCCTCCGCCAAAGGCGCGAGTAAGAGGGCAGCAAAACCAAGCCCTCCTCGCCAGCCTGCCTTTGACGCGGAGGCCTTCGCGAACCAGCTATTTAAAAGGTTCACGGAGGATATTGACACAAAGTTCAACAAGATCTCCGAAAAGTTTGCCAATTATGACAATATACTGGCGGGAATGGCTCACCCACCCCCAGCCGAACCCCAGTATGTCATCCCCGACACAGCGGACCTCCCGCCTTTCGATGTCGGTAACCCTTGGCGTTTCGCCCTCCGGGCCATCCAACATGATGGCAGACTTACAATTGAAGGTCTTGGCACGAGACGGTTGGAGGAATTAGAATTCTTCCCCGCCGATCTCTTGCCCCCCTACCCAGGCTTCGTAAGATTAACAGAGGAAGCATGGGTACGTTCTGATAAGGTTCCTAGGGAGACTGTCATCGTCCCTAGGGACCAAGCTCAGTCGGCTCTCCTGCGCACTCTGACGGAGTGGCAGGCAGACAACACAAAGTTGACTCCTTTCAAGGGCAACTTCACCATGTTTGCCCTGGGAGACAACTTACCCACCCCCTGTTTGAACAAAGTCGCTCTGGCTACGGTGCGAGCGTGCTTTGAAGGTAATCCATTACCGCAGCTGAGGGAAACAGACCCCACTTCCCTGGTATTCCCGGGAAGTGACGAGTTCTGGATGGGTGCTCCGTCCACCTTCACTGTGGGGAAGTTGGACCCCTTTTGTGCTTCCTCACAGTTCAGTGAACAGCTCCCCAAGCTGCCGGAATCTTTGCTAAAGGCGGAGTTTGATGCCCGGACTAAGCTAGCCCTGTCCCTGAACTCCGTCTGCCTTACGGAAGCCACTGCCGTCTCCTGCGCGGACGAGCCATTTTTTCAAGTCTTGGCTAAGTCCCTGCTAGCTGGCTTTCAGTCTGACCTCTGACCTTTTCGAATTCATCATGGCCAGACTGGAATGCAGAAAATTCATTTTTGCTGATGCCACTATCCGTCACGAGCCTAACAAGCTCAAAAGAGCTCGATCTGGGGCCTAACCTCTTCCCAGAAGAAGAGGTTACGAATGTTATGACTGAGGCTACAAGGGCCAACCAGAGTCTGCGCTCTCGCTGGGGCATTTCTGCCTACAAGCGCAAGACCCCAGAATCTGGCGGCCCCCAGACGAGAGGCGGCAAACGTTTCAGGAGGCATAAGAGGCCCCACCATCAGGCGGTAGTTCAAGCCGTCCCAGTCTCGGCAGTGGCACAGCCCTCCACCTCAAAGGCTCACCCCCAATATGTGCTGGTCCAACCAGCTCATTCCCTTGCTGCGCCCTCGTATGTTGCTTCGCCAGCATACAACCCCACCTATGAGGGCCGTGGATACTTTCACGGCCTTAACAGGATCGCAAGGGGGGGAAGAGGCAGGGCCCCTCATAGAGGAAAAGCCAACACCACCCCAAGAGGAAAACCTGGACGTGGTAGAGGGAACAAACCCGCTCCCTCCCACTGAGAGAACACAGGTAGGTGGTCGCCTGTATTGGTTCAGGGACCAATGGACCTTCAGCCCTTGGGCACACAGCATTGTGTCCAAAGGCCTAGGATGGTGCTGGATCAAGGACCCTCCTCCTCTAACCAGGTTTTACCAGCCACTCTCATCAATCCTACAGGATTACGTGGCAGAATTGATCAACAAACAAGCAATAAAGAAAGTAAGGCACCTAAAGTTTCAAGGCAGGTTATTCACTGTTCCCAAAAAAGACTCCGATCAGCAAAGAGTGATCCTGGATCTGTCGCGTCTAAATCTCTACATAAAATGCGACAAATTTCGCATGCTTACGGTAGCTCAGGTACGGACTCTACTTCGCGTGGAGCCGTCACCACCTCTATCGATCTTTCAGACGCTTATTATCACGTCCCGATTGCGCGGAACTTCTCTCAGTTCCTCGGTTTCAGACTCGGGAATCAAGCCTACTCCTTCAGGGTCATGCCCTTCGGTCTAAACATTGCGCCCAGGGTATTCACCAAGCTGGCGGACACGGTAGTTCAACAACTCCGGTCCCGAGGGATATCCCTAGCAGCGTACCTAGACGATTGGATAATTTGGGCACCAACAGTTCTGGAGTGTCAGAAGGCTACGTCCATGGTCATCAACTTCCTGGAGTCATTAGGTTTTCAACTGAACAGAGAGAAGTCCTGCCTGACTCCGGAGTCCCGGTTTCAGTGGCTGGGTCTCCAGTGGGATCTGTCCTCTCACACGTTATCTCTCCCGCCTCCCAAGAGGAAAGAGATAGCATCTCTCACCAGGAAATTTCTCAAAAATCAATCAGCATCCCGCCGATCCCAAGAAAGAGTCCTTGGGTCTCTTCAATTTGCCTCAGTGACGGACCTGCTCTTAAAAGCGAAACTAAAAGACATAAACAGAGTGTGGCGGAGTCGAGCCAATGTCAAGCTCAGAGACAAGGTCTCCTCTATTCCTCGAATCTTAAAAACAAGACTGCGGCCTTGGGCCACAGTCAGAGGCCTGTCCAAGTCAGTTCCGCTTCAATTTCCCCCTCCGGCACTAGTTGTTCACACAGACGCTTCCATAAGCGGCTGGGGGATATTCACCAAAACAAAAGTACAAGGAACGTGGTCCACAATGTTTCAGCAGTTCCATATAAACACCCTGGAAGCTATGGCGGTCTTTCTAACTCTAAAGAAAATCCGCCCCCAACCGGATTCATATCAGGCTGGTATTGGACAGCGCAGTGGTAGTTCATTGCATCAACAGGGCGGCTCCAAATCAGGTCGAGTAAACCAAGTAATGGTTGCTATCTTCTCCCTGGCGAAAAAGCACGGCTGGCACATGTCAGCCACCCACCTAGCGGGAGTACGGAACGTGGTGGCGGATTCCCTGTCCAGGACTACTCCGTTGGAGACGGAGTGGTCCCTGGACGGGGAGTCTTTCAAATGGATTTGCCGCCAGGTTCCGGGTCTCCAAGTGGATCTGTTCGCGACGGAGAGCAACTTCAAGCTCCCCTGTTATGTGGCCCCGAACCTGGACCCTCAGGGTGCGCCACGGACGCAATGACAGTAGATTGGAACAATTGGGAGAAAATTTATCTGTTCCTCCAATAAATTTACTGCTGAAAGTATTACACAAACTCAGGACATTCAAAGGTCAACCAGCCCTAGTAGCCCCTATTGGCCGAAGAGCAATTGGTTCCCTCTTCTTCAGGAACTGGGATTGCGGAGTCTTGATTCCCAAGCCCATTCTGACCCAGACAGTACAAACCAAGACTGTGTCAGCTTCCTCAAGAATTCAGAATGCCCTAGTTTTATGGACTTTATAAAATTCGCAGCCCAAAAAGGAGCGAACATTGACCCTGTCAACACTCTGTTTCTAGAATCAGATAAAAGAGATTTATGACTCAGCAGTCAAAAAGTTAGCCTCCTCCCTGAAAGCATCTGAAGCCAAAATCATGACGACTAATTTAGGAGTTTCCTTCTTTAGATCACTGTTTGAGAAAGGCCTTGCTCCGGCCACTATTACCACAGTCAAGTCAGCATTGAAGAAAGTATTTCTTTACGGCTTTAAAATCGACCTTACAGATTCCTATTTTTCGTCTATCCCCAGAGCATGCGCTCGTCTGAGACCAGTATCACGCCCACATTCTGTTACGTGGTTTCTCAATGACGTCCTTAAGTTAGCATCAGAGATGGACAACTTTCAATGCTCTTATCAGGATCTGTTAAGGAAGACTTTATTTCTGATTAGCTTGGCTTCAGGTGCTAGAATCTCAGAGCTATCGGCTCTCACTAGAGGTGATAATTTTGTGAACTTCCTCCCGTCTGGAGAGGTCCTCCTTTCCCCTGACCCTAGATTTTTAGCTAAGAACGAAGACCCACAGGACAGGTGGTCTCCTTGGAAGGTGGTGCCCCTTCCTCAAGACCAGTCTTTATGTCCAGTTTATACACTTAAATCTTACCTTTTAAGAACTCCACAGAGTAAGTCGGGTCCTCTTTTTATCAGGGAGAAAGGTGGTACTCTTTCACTGAATGCTATAAGACAACAAATTCTGTATTTTATTAAACAGGCCAACCCAGATTCAGTTCCTAAGGTTCATGATATTCGAGCAGTTGCTACTTCCATTAATTACTTTCATAATATGGACTTCTCAGAACTATCTAAATACACGGGTTGGAAATCACCTCTAGTGTTTAAACGCCACTATTTAAAATCGCTCGAAGCCATAGCTGTGGGAAGTGTCATCTCCCCACCTTAACTAATCATATCCTTATCCTTTCCTTTCCCCCCTGCCCGGCTGCCTCATTTACTTCTCTGCTTATTCTCCTGGTTGATTATACCTCACTGCCTGGCTCCTCATATTGATGTATCTTGTATCTGTTGATGGAAAAGTGTAATCTGACATGCCATGATTGTTTTTTCTTATGGGGTACTGGACGGTTTTTATTTGGCTCCATGTACCCCAGATATATGTATATGTTCTGTATATGTTAATTTTCATTGATCTTGTCTCTTACGTGTTTAGCCTAAGTTTACGTGTATAGTATTAAGGTTGTATTTGCAATTATCTTATGCACATTTCATGTTTCACCTTGCTTTAAGTAATTTTAAGATTTTTGGGGTTTCTTCCCTGTCGTGCCGGGGACCTCCCCACGTTTCATAGTATTAAGTTTTTTGATGTGCCTTAGATTTAGTATACCTTAGTTTTAGTATTCTTGCTACATGAAAGAGATTACTTGATTAAAATTATTTTCGTATAATTTTTGCCTTTTTCTTCAGATTACCCCCTTTTTCCTTGTAGTTACAGCCTTGGCATGATTCTCTATCACTATTTCACCGGCTGACACGGGACTGAACTCAGAAAAGGGATTTTGACAAAGGAAAAATCTATTTCTGAGGAAGGTCCCGTGTCACCCGTGACCCTCCCTGGATCACCTAGTACTCCCCTACTTGCACATGCCAAGTCTGGGGTTAGTGCTAGCATGGAATGAGGTAGGTGGCGCTGGTGTCGCCGTCCTGGCGGGTGTTGAGTGTAGGGGCTGTAACGGCTCACCGCTCTGTTCCGGGGATTTTGATAGGGAGAGATCTTTCGAGTAGGTTTCCGTGGTAGTGGTATTTCACTCACCCTTCTTTATACCGACGTCTTCCTAGAAGACGCTCGACTGGGGGTAGTAACCCCAGCTTTCCTGAAAGCTCTTTTTCTCTGGTATATCTAGCATTGTTATACCTAGAAATTCGTGCTGTAATGGAATTTCACCGGGTGACACGGGACCTTCCTCAGAAATAGATTTTTCCTTTGTCAAAATCCCTTTATTAGGCTTTTGCAGTGTTGTCTTTGTTATGATTGTGCATATAGAGCATAATAGATAAAATAATTGTAATTTAACTCATGGTCCCCCCCCAGGCCTCCATAAGACAGACCAACCAATCTTATAGAATTCTCTTTTAGTTGGTCTCAGCCAGAATAGTTCTTGTTGGCACAGTGATAGAATTTAAAGGATTCAGGACAGAATGGCTCTATCTCCTGTCCACAATGACTGCCTTGGCTTTTCCTTCATCCTACTTGCACAGATGTGACAGCACCATGCATGTCAGCTATGTTCCTCATTACTCTGGTCTGTCACAAGTTAATGTCCCCAGTTTTTGCTCTAGAAATAGTGTTCGACAGTGCATTTGTTGATCCTTATAATAGTACTCGAGCTAAGTACATAGTTTCAAGACCCAGTGTAAATTTTTAGTTCTTTAAAATTTTAACGGGTAGTCTTATATTTGTTAAAATTGGGAGCCAGTAGGTCTCATGCAAGAAGAGAAGTTCAGAGTAGATCACTAGGCTACTCAGTAATTGCTGTGCTGTGTTTTCCTGTCTAACAGAGTGGTAATTAGCATTAATGCAATAATATTAGACAGTTTTGTTTTTGAAACTTAGTCAATGACTTTTTTAACATCAGGGTTCTTTTTAAGTGTTAAGGGAAATACATTCATGCGAGTTGACTTCTAACGGGTATTACTCCACTGATACCGACACCACAGGTGTTGAGAAAAATTGTTGTGAAGCTTGTCATTTTCCCAAGGGAATACAAGAGTATTATGAGTAATGGTGAGCTTTGCTAAACAATTTAGAATCTTGGAGGTACTGATTTTATATAAATTTAGTATGGTAATTCCAATAATTAATTATTATTATGCATCAACTAACGTAGACTATAACCTTTACCTAGTGCATGGAAATAGACTGGGGAATCAAAAGTTATGAAATTTATAGAATTACATTTTATGAGTATTAAGTGTTGTCATTTAGAAGCATTTGTGAGTAAATCCTTTAAGGCAGTATTATTATAGTCATTGGGAATTAAGGTTTTAGTACATTACAGGTTGTCCATCATTGGGACCTAGAGGGTGCTGGATTAGCCATTTATTAGGCTAGAATACACAAAACCCAGTAGCTACGCACCTCATCCTAGAATTAAAATATCCCATAAATCAGTACAATTTTTAATAAAGAAAAGACAATTATCAAATACAGGCAGTGCTCGAGTTACTATAATTCGACTTACGATATTTCGCGTTTACGATGGGGTTAGCAATTAATACCGATACGAAAATATTTAGGAAATGTTTTTAGATTTCGCGCAGGCAGCGAGAGAGACCAACTTACAATAGACCAACTTCTTTTCCTCCATCTCTTTATTCCATCTGCTAGTTAAAAAGGTAAAAGAGAATGATAAAAGTATTGTTAATAGATTCACAATTTCATGAAAAACAATCTGAGTAATAAAAATCCATAATTATATAGTAAATATATTACTGTGTAAAAAGAACCAAAGACTTTCGAACACCTGAACGGTGTTCCTCATCAGTGTTAACGTTAATATGCAAAGTAAGGGTAGTTTTCTTATGAAATAGTTTTTAAAAATTGGGGGCGGGGCGAGAAGATAACAGCCCATCACGGAAGTGCTGGTCCAGGTGCTATGTAATACCAAATTCAACAGGCAGTTGCGCCAATCTCCTTGATCTTCGTACTTGCAGTGTTGCATGTGCCTGTGCTGCATAGGTGCCATAGTCGGAACCATCCACAGGGACGTCGGCTATCTGGAGAGAGAGGGGAAGAGGAAGTATTGTTAGTAATGTTATACTCTTGCGTAAATGCGTACAGCCATAGACAACCAAACGGGAAACTGTTGTTTTGCTAATAATCGTACCGGATAACAACTGTTTTGCTTGTATTTCAACCATCGTACGGTTAAACAATTACTGTAGTTATGTTACAAACGACGTTAAGTACTGTACAATAGGACTGATATATTTTTTACACTATATCCTTATTCGCCAAGGTGGGGCCAGCACAGGACAGTCATGATGGATTTAGAAATTATAAAAAGCTCAGAAGGAAAAGATCAGGTAAAGACAAAAGGATTTTCTTGATAATCCACCAAGCAACTTTGCTTTCTCATCATACTGACCTATACATTTAAAAAAAAAAAAAGCTTGATTGTACCCTCAGGCAAGGGGGCTCATACCCAAGACCTTGGAAGCCCATGCACGGTACAATGGCTATGGCACAGTCCAAGGTTGGAGACCAGGGTTTGTATTCAGAGTAACCTACTCTTAGAAGGGTTACCTACAAAGGCTGAAGGGTCCCTGCTGACCGCTGGTTTGATTTCGGAGTGTTCTTCTCCTATAAGGGAGGAGACAACCTCCGAGGGCTGTGGCATTAAAAATTATTGCTGTTTCCACGGCATTTAATTTGTACAGTCTTTTCTCTATTCATCTTACAATCTTTTCATTAGCATGTAGTGGCTGGTATATCAAGTTCCCTAGGGACATATACAGATCTTCTGTTGTCTTAGGTTTATTTCCTCTTACGTGTCGACACATGCACTGGCGGTCATCTATATGAGTATAAAAGTGAATGAACTGAGATACATGATACACAGGTTTATAAAGCAGGCAGGGTGGTTTACAACTGGTGGGTTGATTAGTGGGCTGAATTTTGGTTGGACGTAGGTTGATGACGAAATTTGTCCCAGAGGCGTTGTGATCTTCTAGGCCTAGCCAGTGATGCTGGCTGAAGGTTGGTGTAGGCTTGGGTACACACACACACACACACACACACACACACACACACACACACACACACACACACACACACACTCTCTCTCTCTCTCTCTCTCTCTCTCTCTCTCTCTCTCTCTCTCTCTCTCTCTCTCTCTCTCTCTCTCTAAGCTCAGCTCTTTCTGGTCTTTTGTTATGATTCTGTTTCTATGTAATGGTTAAAGATGGCCCATTCTTGAAGTTGGCAGGAGAGATGCTTGAAGAGTCTGGTAGTGGTCATCCTGATGCACGAGTGTGGCACCCTTCCACCAGGCTTGTAAATCCGTAGATGACAACTTCTCTTCAATGATGTTTCTGGGGGCACAAGGTTGTTTTTAAGGTTAATCTTATCCCTTTCTACAGTAAGGGAGACATTTTCTTTTATTATCTTCCTGATTGCCTTCTTATCCTCTAAATATTTTTGGTGCATATAATTTATGTAGTAAAATTTTATGGACCCACTTTAGTTGTTACTGATGTCCATCATACCTTTCTGGTGCTAGTTATTTATGGAATCTTGGGTTTGTCGTGTAATCATATGGTTTGAAAAAATGTTATTTATAAGAATTTGTGTGGACCTTTCGATCTCTTCCATGGTTTCTCTAGACGTGGATCAATGCTAATATTAGGATACAGAAACCTACCAACAAAAACCACTCAATCTAAGAGATAAATCTTTGGCAGAAGCAGACATTACACTGGAGAACAGTATTCTAGTAAAGGAAGCACAAATGACCTAAAACAGGTGTCACTGATTTTATCAGTTATAAAAATATGAGGCCTCATGAACAAGACCTAACTTCCATGGGGCATTTGCTGAAACTTTCATTGGATGTTTCTCAAGAGTATGACATGAGTCAAAAGTTACACCTAGAATAATTCAAGCTTCAGACTCATTCAGCAAAGTTCCATCCACCTGATGGGGTGGAAAATCTGTAAGAGATCTGCTAATCAACAGTTTTCATTTTACTGGAGTTCAGACTCATACCTCCACTAACTACACCATTCACCGATCTGGTCCATGTCCCAATTGAGGCTGAGGGCAGCTTCATTTCTCTTAAGTGGAGACTTTACTACACCCACAAGCGTTGCATCTTTGGCATACTAAACAATCTTGTTTTCCAGGCCAGCAACCATATCACTTGTATACACTAAAAATATCATTGGACCAAGGACACTATCCAGTGGAACTCCAGACACAATAGGTCTTGGTTCACTAAAGATCCCATCGACAGCAACTTGCTGCTGCTTACCTGTATGGAAATCTTGAAGTAATCCACTCCATGATTCTTAAATTTATAAATAAGTGCCTTGTGATTTACTAAATCGAAAACATCATTAAAATCTATTTGAATTACTCTGCACTCAAAACCCTTATCAAGGTTCTCTTGCAGATTACATGTCAAGTCTAACTGCTTCCTATATGCATATTGACTATCAGCTAACAATCATTTATACTCCCCATACTTATTTAATGGCTTAAAACAAGTTTTCAGCAACTTTGGAGAGCTCATGTAGAATAGAAAATGGCCTGTAGTTACTGCAGTCTGCAGGTATGCCATTCTTTGGAACAGGCACTGTATTACTAAGCTTTTGCTCATCTGCGAAGATACCACATCAACTAAAAATCTATAGAATCTACTAGTCTTGGGACACAACACACTAGAAACTTTTTAAAAAAACAAAGGGAAAAAACCACCAGGATCTTCTCCACCCCAGCTATCAAGATTATCCAGAATTTTCTTAACATCCATTTAGCAAAATGCAAATTTTGTAAGAATATGTTCAGGATGACAAGTATCAAGGAGAGGGACATCCTGAGCTGATTGCTTAGCTTCAAAAGCTTGATGAAGCAGTTCAGTCTTTTCCCTATGGCCTGTAACAAATCTACCATTATCTGTTAGTAGTGGCAGAATGGAAGACGAGCCTGACTCAAAGATAGATGATGCCAATTTAGTCCACCACAGATGTGGTGAGTAATTCCTTCAAGTTTCCTTCTCAAGGAATTATTGTAATTCTCTTAGCTGTATGGTAAGCACAGCGAGACTCAACAAAAATGGTGTAATTTTCATTTGAATGATTTTGTCTCCATGTTTTGAATTTGGTCTGTTTGTCATGGTAAGCTTGTATACATGTATCATCAAACCATGGCTGGTCAGCCTATGTAATCACAGACCTTGGTCTTCACAATACAGGTAGTGCTCGAGTTACGATAATTCGACTTACGATAATTCGCTTTTACGATGGGGTTTGCAATTAATATCAATACGACAATATTTTGAAAATACGTATTTTTAAATTTTGCGGGCGACTGGCGCAGGCAACAACATGCAATCAGGCAGCGTACAGTGTACGATACATTGGCCCAAGAGGCTGGATCAGAAGTTAAAATAGGTCAGTGTTCGTTTGCAATTTTTGTGCGTTTGTAAATACAGGTAGTGCACAAGTGACGATAATTGGTCTTAACGATAATTCGAGTTTATGATGGAGTTAGCAATTAATACCGGTCCGACAATATTTAGAAAATATTTTTAAATTTCGAGCAGGCACAGGCAACAGTGTACACTACAGTTGCCGTACAATCAGGCAGCAAGAGAGACCAACTTACAATAGACCAACTTCTTTTTCGCTGTCTCTTTATTCCATCTTCTAGTTAAAAAAGTAAGAGAATGATAAAAGTATTGTTAGTAACCTTATACTCTTGTGAAAATGCGTACAGCCATAAACAACTGAACGAGAAACTGTTGTTTTGCTGATAACCGAATCGGATAACAACTGTTTTGCTTGTATTTCAACCATCATACGGTTAAACAATTACCGTAGTTATGTTAAAAATGATGTTAAGTATTAATATATTTTTACACTACCCTTATCCGCTTTGGAGAAAAGATCGGCAAGGAAATATACTGCTACAGTAAATTTAAGCTGCAAGTTGTAGTTGAAGCTGAGAAAAGAATGTTCAAGCTGCTAATGACTATAAATTATCGTGCATTGGCAACATGGATGAAACTTGACCGCAAATAAAATTGGAAAGTATTTTAATCAAAACTACTGGGCATGAAAGAACACACATTACTGCTATTTTCACGCCGATAAAAGATAAATACAAAAAGCTCGTAGTATGATGATGAAATCAAGAGAAAATAGCGATTGGAATCTTGATTTTTTTTTTACACAAAACAAACATGCCGCCAACGTCATCTATTAACGAAAAAACAGCTAAATTAATTTCACAACGAGACATATTTAAGTTATATTTTGACTTAAAAACACTTAGTATAACGAAAAATATATATGTCCCTTATAAATAAAGTATCTAGAAATTAATTTACGCTAACTAGAAGCAAGAAGTGCCCGCTGAACAGAGTTAAATGCGGCAAAATAAAGACCGCACAATCAATTCCCAAACCAAAACATTTGATCTCTATGATCACAATTTATAATGCAAAAGCAATATAAGAATATTTACAATTGAATACAGTGTAGTAAAGCATAACTTTTTAAAAGATCCATGGAAAAGATGCACATTCGTTATTTTGTTATTTTGATGTTTGTATAATACGGTGTTATGTGAAAATAGAATACAGTGTAATGAAGGCTAGGCTACCGTATATGATATACGAAAGTGCAGGCTAAGCCTTGTTTGTTATTCAGTTTCTCTGTATACTGACTTATCATGTCAATCTGCATTGAACCTGCAGAATTAGCTGACACACACACACACACACACACACACACACACACACACACACACACACACACACACACACACACACACACACACACACACACACACACACACACACACACACACACACACACACACACACACACACACACACACACACTCTCTCTCTCTCTCTCTCTCTCTCTCTCTCTCTCTCTCTCTCTCTCTCTCTCTCTCTCTCTCTCTCTCTCTCTCTCTCTCTCTCTCTCTCTCGAGGTAAAGGTGCATTTTTTTATAGATGTTTCCCCAGTAGGCCTAATCCTCTCTATGGTGTTTAATCAGAAGATTTGTCGTCTGAGCTGTCCTCGATGTTGATGACGAATGACTCGATAAATCTCTCAACCGCTACTGCTACATCTTGTTTTGCATCTTGTTCCTGAAGCTTCTCCGTGTGTTTTATTGCCTGCTTCCAGTTTTCTGCTGTCACAGTGCTTAAAGCTTCTTTGACCAAATGCTCAAGTTCAGCAACTTTGAATGTGTTTTTCTTGGAAATGTAAGTTTTGACCTGTGCCCATATGAGCTCTATCGGGTTGTACTGACAATGGTATGGCAGGAGACGTACAACTTTATGTCCTGCTTCTGAAGCAAGTGTGTTAATCACGTAAGTTTTCTTTCCATTACACATTTTTTTGGCAAGGTCATAGAGCTCCACTTTCAGCATGTCGTCACGTGGATGTGCACCGTTCTTTATCAACCAGTCCTCTATTGCTTCTTTTCTCCAAGATGATGTTGGGTTTTTTCAAGCACCATCAAGTGGTAGGATGCATTGTCCATCACAATTACAGACTTTGAGAGGATGTTGGGTAACAACTGAGTCTTAAACCATTGCTCGAAAACTGCAGCATTCATCTGATTGTGATAATCACCATCATTTTTTGCTTGAAAAAATAGTTCAGCATTCTTGACAAAGCCCTCTTTCGTTCCTGCATGAAGAATGAGGAGGCGATTTCCTTTTCCGGTAGGCGGCTTTACTCCTGTTGCTTGTTTGGAGGCCATGTCAGTCCAACACTTTGCAACAGTGTAATTCTGGTTGACCCAAGTTTCGTCAAGGAAGACGAAGTTTTCGAAGGACTGTCTGACTTGCCGCATCTCTCTCAAAAATTTTGTGCGAACAACAGCAACATCACTTCGTTCCATAAGGAACTTGCAAAAAATCGAAAGCCAATCTGCAACAGAACTCTTCGAAGTGACTCAGTGCTACCATTGTAAGATATTTTATCTCTTAACTCTTCCGTGACTTTGTAGAGTGTAGGGATTTCATTTCTTTTGTAAAATTCCAGTACAGTTCTTCTCAGGAGACACTTATCAAAGTCATCAAAATTCGTAACTGTTGTAGGCTGAGTTTTTGTCGGTGAATGGAAGATAGGTTTATTGTGTTCAGCCTCTGACCACCATTCTTGATTTGCTTTGGAGCAAATCCTTCTAACTGTCCTTTCGCTTACTTTGGTGGCTTGGGCTGTCCGAGCAAGGGCTTGAGTGGTTGGTAACAAAGGTGCGCCGTTGGCCTTTTCATCTAAACAGTACCGATTGACATTGTAAATTATTTCCTTCCCTTGACTGTGCAGGCGGGGGCAGCGAGAAGTAGATGTTTCCATGGTGGATAGTGACACGGAATGACCTTGTCGGGCTGAGGTGGCAATGGCTCATTGACCCAGCACAGCGGTGTTGTCAAATCTCAGGAAAACATTTTTAATAATTTTGATTTCCCCAGCAAAAACTTAGTCATTCTTAAACATATGAAGTTTTATTATAAAACAGAGTAATTACCTTATATTTAGTTAGTATAAAAAATATCAAGAGACATTTCGTCATCACTGTCGTGGCAATTGTGCGGAAATTCCTGGCTTAACGCGGCCACCACCTTAGTGGCCAAAAAGGCTAAGTTTGACTATAATAATTACTATACCATATATGTATAAAGTATACTGTGGGCTAGGCTACCATATATCTATAGATGGTACTGATTACCCTAGTGTAGGCTAGGCCATATTCGAGTTACAATTTTTTCAACAAACGATGGGTTTTTTGGAACCTAACCCCATCGTAAGTAGAGGAATACCTGTAGTTGGAACATCTGTGAATATGAGGTCTAATCTATTACCAGAAATATGTGGGTTCCTCAGTTAGCTAAACAAAATCAGAGGAGACACAGAACTCAAAAGCAAACTGGCCATTTTATTTTGTGGAATTTGAATTCAGCTGCTTGCTGTGCTTTGCATTACAGTCTCCTCAAACAATGAATGAAGCTTTTGAATCCTGATAATGAGCCATAATAATCCCTTGCAAGAGACAGTCATATATAGAATCATCGATATTTGGATTGCGGTAAAGAGCAAATTCGTAGGTATTGTAGAAATTCTTGAAAATTTTAAAACTAACTCCATGGCAACTACACCCCAAATTTTTCTGACAATAAATAGACTGTCTGGACTTAGTGTATGCAGCCATTCCTTGTGCATGTGGGATGTTATGATGATAAAGTTTGGGCCATCAAACCCTGGGATTAAAAACTCAACCTTTGACTCGTTACGACTTACAAGAGTCTCGGATAAAAACATTAAATCGTAGTTACAGGCACAACTCTACAGATCAAGAAAATTTTACCTTAAGCCCCGAATATATGAGTAAAGTATTTTGCAATTCTTCTTACTGTAATAAGTACCGGGCCCAGGGTTCAGCTCAATGTTTCTCAAAGGAATTAAAATTAACAACATAAAATCAGTAGCAAAACTAATAAACAGACTCATAACAACATTAACACTGTAAAAATCAACAGAGTTCAGAGGTCTGGTTAAACAAATCATTTATAACTAACTAACAGAACAATAAACAATAATAACATCAACAATGACAGTATTTACATAAAAAAAAATCCTTTGAAAGTATAAGTTAACCTAACCATGTGTCACTGAAAAAAGTGCCAGAAGTAAGTGGTCGACAAGGTGGGGCCAGCCTTTGTCTATCGGTAGTTTGCCCTTTGGACTGCCCAGCATCAGTAGGTCTTCTCCTTGACCAGGAAACCACGGTCTCTTGAGACAGAGGTCTCTGGCCTTTGCCACCTCTCTCAGCCATTTACTTGTTCTCCATAAGTTTTATTTAGTAGAGTTGTGTGCTTGCATCATCTGTAATCATCTTACAAGAGTGGCCTTGATTACTCTGATCTTGTTTAGTTATCTAGGGTCCTTAGGCATAGTATTCCTGTTACTTTAATAGTTTTTGAGCCACACATCAGTACTTACGTTGCTCAGTCATTCGCTTTATGTCTTCATTTATTTCGTTGCTCAATCATTCGCTTTATATCTTCATTTATTTCTTCTGCTTTGGAGGAGCATACCCCAATGGCAGTCTCATACTAACCGATATATCATTCCTTTATGTAAGTTTAAGATGAGGATAGATAGGCAAGAGTGAGAACATTGTTATGTGTCATTTTTTGATAATCTATTTGCTTCTAGAATGCCAGTGCTGGCAATACTCTAATACATATGCATCTGATTTTATTAAATCTGTATTTTTGACACACCTAACATTACCTTGGGAAGGTGATGAAGCTATGTTTCCCTCTACTCACACACTCATGCCCCATTAATATTTTCAGAAGTAGCCAACCAGGTTTCTGTGCTCTTACATCTTACTTGTTAGTTGGCTTGTTTCTACTCAGATCCTTCACCACAAAATAATTGATTACTAAATTGCTATACTCCTTAGTGTTCATCTGCTCCTTGAGTAAACCAATTTGAGTTTCTAAGAACCATGGGCCCAAATCTGCTCTAGTATCTAAGAGTTCTATTTCCACTAGTCTTTTGCAAATGATCAATGCCATTGTGACCCTGTATCTTACCTAAATAGGAATTTACGTGTGATATGAATGGGTTTGGTAAGAACTTTGTAAGTTCATAACATAAAACTATTTATTACAAACCCATTAGCTATGTCACTTCAACTTTTCAGATGCCTCGGGGCATGGTATTCTAACTGGTGGAAAACAACAAAGATCCTATAATGTTCTTACACTGCTAATCCCCTTAGGAGGTCAGTACTCTTGGTACACACAGCTCTTCGTTGGGTGAGTTGGTAGAGCTGCGGACTGTCACTCGATGGGCCGGAGTTCAATTCCCCGGCTGGCTGATGAAGAGTTAGAGGAATATATTTCTGGTGATAGAAATTCATTTCTCGCTATAATGTGGTTCGGATTCACAATAAGCTGTAGGTCCTGGTGCTAAGTAACCAGTTGGTTCTTAGCCATGTAAAAAAATAAGTCTGTTAATCAGCTCAGTGGTCTGGCCAGTATACTTAACCTCATGCGGTGCACTGAGAGCTGTTCTTTTAATCAGCTCAGTGGTCAGTTTGGCTGATGAAAGTTAGAGGAATTTATTTCTGGTGATAGAAATTCAACCTAAGCTATAGGTCCCGTTGCTAAGTAGCCATTGGTTCTTAGTCATAAAATAAGTCTTGTGCACTGTAGTAATCAGCTCAGTGGTCTGGTAAAACTAAGGTTCTTTTTTAACTTTGCTTTATTATTCCTTTTATGTCTTTTTTCTCTTTCTAACATCTTATTTTCCACCCTTATTAGCTCTTCATTGGTGCAAGGCGGTTTTAGAGCCTTTCAGAACTTTTCACTGTCAGATGGGCCAGAGCTCAATGACCTCATAGGCTGATGAAGAGTTAGAGGAATTTATTTCAGTTCAATAGAAATTCATTTCTTGCTATAATGATGTGGCTGATTCCACAATAAACTCTATAGGTCCCTTCATCTATCAGCCAATTGGTTCTAGCCACATAAAATAAGTCTAAAATCCTTCGATCTTATATTTATTTTATTATTTACTGCATACAGCTTTTAATCAGCTAAAGTGGTCTTATAAAACTAAGGTATACTTTTTTTAACCTTTGCAACTTTATAAACATTCCTTTTACTGTAAACACTTTCATATTCTCTTTCTAACATCTTATTTTAAACACCCTCTCTTAAAGGTTAATAGTTCATAGAACAAGCATCAACAGTGATAAAAATTCTCTTGTTATGTACATATTACAGAACTTTTCACTGTCAGTTATCAAATATTAATGTTAATGAATGACATTAATATGGTCACAGAATCCATTTTGGTATTATCATCTAAATTGTTATATTCAGTTCAATAAAAAAACAATCATCATCACTTCTAAGACAGGTTGAGCCTATCAAAATACCATCCGGGATAATGATGTGGCTGTTTTAGCCATTTGTTAGGCAAACTCATATAACAGTCTCTCTCATCTAGAATTAAAGTATCCCATAAATCGGGTTGGGTTCTGGAATAAAGAAAAGACAATTATGATAGGTAGTGAAAATCTGAAATTAGCGATCTTATATTTATTTTATTATTTACTGCATATCATATGAAAATTTTTAGGCTTTAAAAATATTTTTACATTTTTATAAACCAACTTACAATAGAAAAACTCTTTTATCAACCTTTATTCCATCTGCCAGTTATAAATGATTTTTTGCATTTAAACACTTTCTATACTCTTAAACAACCGAACGGGAAACTGTTGTTTTTCTAATAATCTTAAAGATAACAACTAGTTCACAGAACAGAGCATCAACAGTGATAAAAATTCTCTTGTTATGTACAAATGATGTTACAGTGATTTACTAATTTTCAAATATTATTTGTTAGATGTAAATACATTAATATGTTTCAAGTTGTGGCTGAAGCTGAGAAAACAGAATCCAATTTATACAGTGTATTATCATCTTGATCTGTAAATAAAACTTGTAATGTTTATAAAAAACAATCATCTCGGGCAGAAAGAAGAAACTGTTTTTTACGATAAAAGATAGCTCGATTATGATGAAACAGGTTGACCATCACTAGTCCGGCATCATTTGGGACCTGGAGGGTGCGCTTTTATTAGCGAAATTTGTTAGGCTAAATTATACAAGACAACCCAGTATATTTTGCACCTCATCTTATAATTAAAATATCCCAAATAAATAAAGTACATTTGGTTAATAAAGAAAAGACAATTATCAAATAAACAGGTAGTGCGATTCCCAAAACAAAACATTGATCGCAATTTATAATACAATTGGAAACACTGTAGTAAACGATAATTTTAAAAGTTTATGAAAATGGGATTAGCAATGTTTTATAATACTGTTAATATGTTAATAAAATAATTTAGGCTAAAAAATATTTTTAGATTTTGTGCAGGCAGCGAGAGAGACCAATTTGAAAATTAGAAACATTGGAAAACTTCTTGAAATTTTCCTCCATCTCTTTATTCCATCTGCCAGTTAAAAAGTAAACAAAGAATGATGGGACAAAAGTATTGTTAGTAACATTATGTATACTAGCCTTATGTCACTTGCATATGAAATTCGGATTTTAAATATTTAAACTGTGACTAGAGATGAAACATCAACAGTAATAAAATATTGTTTTGCTAATAATTATGTGTGATAATCGGATAACAACTGTTAAACTTGTATTTCAAGTAATTCAGAGAAAAAGAAATACACAATTACTACAGTAGTTATGTTGGGACAAATGATTTTTATACATATACAATATAATGATATGTTTTAATATTATAGGTCATTCTGTATTTGGAAAAAAGATTAGCAGGGAAATTTTGCTGTTTTTTCATTAAAGTAACTTAGAGAGATTGAACTGGGGTGTTTATGTACATTGAAGCTGTAAAACAATTTTATGGTATTTTAATTTACATTTTATAAATTATTTTGCATGTTTACATTAATAATATTATTTGAAAATTAGTAAATCATTTTAAATAAAACTGGAGAAATGAAATTTAATCAAAACTACTGATTTTATGAAAAATAAACATAATAAATACTGCAAAATCCGCGATAAAAGATAAATGCAGTACAAATTTTGACATTAAATGATGAAATCAAGAGAAAATGCAGTGAGACCGTGATGGGTGAACTGCAATATGGCGAGGACAACTTTTTTTTTTTTTTTTTTCACAAAACTCACATTCCTAGCTCCCGACCAGGTCGTTTTTGAGGCTTGGAGGAGGTGTTGGATGGTTGAGGGAGTTCTTCGTTCTCTTGGCCCACCTGACCATGCCGTCATGTTTTTGGAAGGTGTTATTAGGCTTGTGAGACGGCCCCCCCCTCCCCTGTTTTAGCCTGCCTGTCCAGACCGATAGGTTTCGGAAGGTAGGTTAGAATAGTGAGGGTCTCCTCATTACATAGCCTCCCACCTGACCAGGCTGTCGGCGTTGGAGGGTGTGGCCAGACCCTGCGTGGATTTCCCCTTCCCCCACACCCCCTCCTTCCATACCTCTGCTAGCCTTCCTATCCAAGTCAAATTTTGACGTTGGGAGTTGGTCTGGGGTCGAAGGTTGCACAGACTTTTTCGTGTCGTTAGCCTAGCCCTTCCTTACCCATTCCTTAGCATTTGGCGGGTGACCCTAGCTTCTCCCTGCTCGAGGGACGTCGGTCTCTTACGGCCGGCACCCCGTGGGGAGTTTCTGTCGGTGTCCAGGAGGTGTTTCCCACCCATCTGGCCACCGCTATTCGGTTCCCACCACTTTGCTATTCCTTCCCTATTCCTTAGCATTTGGCGTGTGACCTAGTCTTCTCCTGCGCGAGGGACATCGTTCACTTATGACCGGCACCCCGTGGGGAGTTTCGGTCGGCGTCCAGGTAGTGTTACCCACTTATCTGGCCTCCGCCTTTCGGTTTCCGCCACTCTGCAAGTGTTTCGTTTGTTCGCTTCCCTCAGTGTTAGCTGGAGCATCGAACACAGGTTCAGGGACACTATCTTGACTTCCGCTAGGTTCATTCTCCGCCGGGTTGGTCAGGTCTCCCGTTTTTCTTGTACATGTTACCACTCCGGTGGGTATGGTGTTCGGTTGGTTGGCGCTTTCCACTACCTGTTCCCCGCCACAGGCGCTGAGAGTTGAGCCAGTTTTGAGGACTCCTCTCCGCCTCCTCCGCTGCTACCATAGGTATGAGGTAACGAGATTCCCGGGGCAATCAGAGCGGAGTATCATAACCAGCGTATCTTTAAAGTACTCCTGTTTACATATTTAGTTGACCATTCCGTAGCATATCTTTACCATACCGCCGCCGGACTCTTTCCGCCGGTGTTTAGTTAATTATATAATCGTATTATAATTGTTGTATGATGCATGGTCCTAGGTTAAGGTGTACAGTTACCGCCGGACCTACTCCGGCGGCCCTTAACTTTATGTTATTCATGTATTGTATATTACCTCTATACTGCTGGAGTTATCTCCGGCAGGATTTGGATTGACTGTAAGCATGCTCCATCACCCATTTTTAGGTTAAGGCATCTTATCTCCACCGGACCTACTCCGGCGGGCCTTAACTAGCATACTCATGTATCATCTGTCCACTTACAGATGGTACGCTGTCAGGAGCCTGGGTGTACGGCGGTCCTCCAGCAACCCTGTGGCCATGAGGTGTGTCGCTCTCACTCTGGCTGCGCGGTTCGCGTCGGGGACTTGATCGTCTGGCACCCAGACGGCTGTGAGGCGTGCTACGCTCTCTACGAGCAAGTGTTGGATGAGTCGGTAAGCTTCAAGTCCGCTAACCTTTAGTCTCCTTTTGACTTTTTTGCCTATATTGATAGATATGGCGGTTGGAGATTATTTTAGTAAGCCTTTCTTTTCTTTCAGTCCGACCGTAGTTCCCACGACTCTTTGCTGTCGACCCTGAAGGTCTGGGTCGGCGGGTTTGGGAGGAATGTCGCGTCGGGGAAGCCTTACGTCTTGTCAGAGGAGATTTGTAATCTCCTCTACACCGGCGCCCAGATCTCAGCCGCAGTTCCGGCGGAAGTAGCCGCCCCTTTGATCAAGCAGATCCGGGAGGAGACGCAACCCTCCCAAGATGACAACCTATGCGGAGAGGTGGCGGAAGGGGTGGCGGCCATCAACATCAACCTTGAACCGATGAGCGTCGATCCGGACCACCCGGTAGAAGGTAGGGGGGTAAGTGAGGCAGGGGGAGCGAGTGTTCCTAGTTCCCTTTTCAATTCTCCTTCTTCCTCTTCTTCTTCCTTTCAAGGTTTCCCAAAATCTTCTTACCTTGAGGACAGATCGAGGTCTACTGTCCCCAAGGTGAAAACCTTGAAAACGAAGGTCTTATCTAAGTCCTCTAGGCCTCAAAGGTCTAATCCTGCAGCTCCCTCGAGGTCATCACAGGCTCTTAGCCCAGTGGCGTCTTCTAGCAAGGCTACTCCCCCTGCCAAGGTGTCGAGATCCAGGGCAGTTAAGGCGAGTCCCCCTCAACCTAACTTTGACCCTGAGGCTTTTGCAGAACTTCTCATGCAGAAGTTCGACAAGAAGGTCGAAGCTAGGATCAATGTCCTTTCCTCTCAGCTCGCTTCGGGCTTAAAGTCTTCAGGAGATTCGGTGAAGTCTTTAGCCGAGAGGATGCAGACCCAGGAGAGCTTGCTCTCCGGGTTTATGCGCTCCGGAGTGGCGGCACAGACTTACGCTGTTCCGGATGCCTCCAGTCTTCCTCCCTTCGATAAGGGAAATCCATGGCGTCTGGCTCTTCATGCTCCTCGGCATGAAGATACTCTTACCATTGAGGGCTTGGGTACACGTAGGTTGGAAGAACTGGAGTTCTTTCCACCCGACCTGGTGCCTCCCTACCCAGGCTACGCCAGGCTTACAGAGGAAGCCTGGATCAGATCAGATGTCCCGAAGGAGACAGTCATCTTCCCTAGGGACCAAGCCCAATCCACCTTGATGCGCACTCTCACGGAGTGGGAGGCGGAGAACACTAAACTTACCCCCTTCAAGGGGACTTTCATTATGTTCTCGGTAGGTGATGCCATCCCTACCCCCTGCATGACTAAGGTAGCACTGCCGACTAGTCAGGCAGGCATCGAGGGTAAGCCGCTACCTCAACTCCGGGAGACAGATCCCACCTCTCTTGTCTTCCCCGGAGATTCGGAATTTTGGCTGGGAGCTCCGGCCGCGTTCACGGTGGGCAAACTCGACCCCGAGTGCGCTTCATCCCTCTTCAGTGAACAGCTTCCCAAAATTCCAGAGGCTCTTCTAAAAGCGGAATTTGAAGCCAGGTGCAGGTTGAGTCGCTCCTTGCATTCCTTGACTCTGACGGAAGCAACGGCTGTGACCTACACCGAAGAACCTCTCTTCCAGGTCCTAACCAAATCCCTGTTGGCGGGATTCCAGGCAGACCTGTACGACTTCATAGTGGCGAGGATGAATTGCCGGAGACACATCTTTGCGGACGCCACTATAAGGCATGAACCCAATAGGCTCATGAGGAGCTCTATTTGGGGTGCCAATATCTTTCCGGAGGATGAGGTTAACAATGTCCTGGCGAAGGCAACCAGGGCAAATCAAAGCCTCTGCTCCTGCTGGGGTCTCCCCTTCAAAAGGAAGGCCACCGAGTCCGCCGGACCTCAAGCCAAATCAGGGAAAAGGTTCAGGAGGTACAAAAGACCTCACACCCAGACTGTGCTGCAGGCTGTACCAGTCTCCCAGGTCGGTCAGCCCTCGACTTCAAAAGCCCAGCCTCAGCAACAATTTGTGCTGATGCAGCCGGCTCAGCATACCCTTGCTTCTCCAACCTTCGTGGCGTCCCCGGCTTTCAACGCTTCTTTTGAAAGCCAAGGGGCGTTTCGGGGCTTTAATAGGAACGCAAGGGGAAGCAGAGCCAGAGCCTCCTTCAGAGGTAGGTCTGCGTCACGTTCCCTCTCTCGAGGGAGAGGAGGCCAAGGTAGTAGAGGAGGTAAGCCCTCTCCCGCCCAATGAGTCTCCTCAGGTGGGCGCGAGGTGGTATCTTTTTCGGGACCAATGGACCTTCAGTCCGTGGGCCCACAGCATAGTCTCCAAAGGTCTGGGATGGAGCTGGAGCAGAGGTCCTCCTCCGCTAGTCAGATTCCATCAGTTCCCATCCAAAGCCCTCCTGGACTTTGTAAAGGACCTGCTTCAAAAGAGGGCTATAAAGAAAGTGAGACACCTGAAATTTCAAGGCAGACTGTTCAGCGTTCAAGAAAGGCTCCAGTCAGCAAAGAGTAATCCTAGACTTGTCTCGTCTCAATTTATACATTCAATGCGACAAGTTTCGTGATGCTTACAATCTCGCAGGTGCGGACCCTACTTCCCGTGGAGCCGTCACCACCTCTATAGATCTTTCAGACGCCTATTATCACGTCCCGATTGCAAGAAATTTCTCTCCTTACCTAGGGTTCAGACTAGGAAAACAAGCTTACTCGTTCAGAGTCATGCCATTCGGGCTCAACATAGCGCCCAGAATCTTCACCAAACTGGCAGAAACAGTAGTCCAGCAACTGCGGTCCCAGGGGATCATGTTAGCCGCATACCTAGACGATTGGATAATTTGGGCATCCAACGCCAAGGAATGTCGGAGAGCAACAGCCATAGTGATCAGCTTCCTGGAATCCCTAGGCTTTCAAATAAACAGGGAGAAATCTTGCCTAGTTCCGGAGGCTCGATTTCAATGGTTAGGAATCCAGTGGGATCTGCACTCACACAAACTGTCTCTTCCGCCAGCCAAAAGGAGGGAAATAGCCAAAGCCACCAGGCAGTTCCTCAAAAACAGCAAAGCCTCTCGTCGTACCCAGGAAAGAGTCCTAGGTTCTCTTCAGTTCGCATCTGTAACAGACCTGCTTCTGAAAGCCAAACTGAAAGACATATACAGAGTGTGGCGGAGACGAGCCAACAACAGATTCAGAGACAAGGTGTCCCTAATTCCGCTGGTGTTGAGGAAAAGATTTCGACCGTGGTCAACAGTCAAGAGTTTGTCAAAGTCAGTACCTCTCCAATTTCCTCCTCCGTCGTTGGTGATCCACACGGATGCTTCCCTGAGCGGGTGGGGAGGATATTCCCAACACAAAAAAGTTCAAGGAACGTGGTCCACTATGTTCTGCCAGTTCCATATCAACATTCTCGAAGCAATGGCAGTATTTCTAACTCTGAAGAAACTACGTCCAACCAGACAGATTCATATCAGACTGGTACTGGACAGCGCAGTATTGGAGCTTTGTATAAACGGGGGGCTCCAAGTCGAGCCGGATCAATCAAGTAATGATAGCAATTTTCTCCCTAGCAAGAAAACACCGTTGGCATTTGTCAGCTACCCATCTGGCAGGTGTCCGGAATGTCATTGCGGATTCTCTGTCCAGGACAACTCCGCTGGAGTCGGAATGGTCTCTGGACAAAACATCATTCGAGTGGATTTGCCGTCAGGTACCAGGTCTCCAGGTAGATCTGTTTGCCACAGAGAGCAACCACAAGCTTCCATGTTATGTTGCTCCCAATCTGGACCCTCTTGCTCACTCCACAGATGCGTTGTCAATAGATTGGAACGTGGCAGAGGATCTATCTGTTTCCTCCAATAAACCTGTTGATGAAAGTTTTACACAAGCTCAGGTCATTCAAAGGTCAAGTGGCCCTGGTGGCACCCAACTGCCCGAAGAGCAGTTGGTTTCCTCTTCTTCTAGAGTTGAAACTCTGGTGCATACAAATCCCCAGGCCAAAATTGACACAAATAGTACAAACTCGGACTGTGTCAGCTTCCTCAAGAATTCTAAATGCCCTGGCTTTATGGACTTATGAAATTCGCAGCTCAGAAAGATGCTAATATTGATCCTATTAATACACTGTTCTTAGAATCTGACAAAAGGGAATCTATCCTCAGACAATATGACTCAGCAGTTAAAAAGTTAGCATTATTCTTGAGAGAATCTGAAGCTAAAGAGATGACCACGAGAACCTTGCAATCTCGTTCTTCAGGTCATTATTTGAAAAAGGACTGGCCTCTAGTACCATTACTACAGCAAAGTCAGCTTTAAAAAAGATATTTTTACATGGTTTCAATATTAACTTAACGGACTCATATTTTTCATCAATCCCTAGAGCATGCGCTCGTTTGAGACCAGCAACCCGTCCCCACACGGTTTCCTGGTTCTTAAATGACGTACTTAAATTAGCATCGGACACTGATAATGAACGGTGTTCATATTTGAGTCTGTTAAGGAAAACGTTATTCTTAATTAGCCTAGCTTCAGGTGCCAGAATTTCTGAACTGTCCGCTCTCTCTAGAGAACCGAACCATGTTGATTTCCTCCCGTCAGGAGAAGTTCTGTTATCCCCGAATCTCAAGTTTTTAGCTAAGAATGAAGATCCACAAGATAGATGGTCCCCTTGGAAGGTTATCCCCCTTCCACAGGATCTGTCCTATGTCCAGTCACTACTTTAAAGGCTTATTTAGATAGAACTTCTAATATAATGTCTGGCCCTCTTTTTGTTAGTGAAGGTGGAGGAACCATTTCCCTAAAGGCCATCAGGCAACAAATACTGTATTTTATTAAGCAAGCTAACCCGGATTCAGTACCTAAGGTTCATGATATCCGGGCAGTGGCCACCTCCACTAATTATTTTCATAATATGAACTTTGAGGATCTTAAAAAATATACGGGTTGGAAATCACCATCGGTGTTCAAACGCCACTACCTTAAATCTCTAGAGGCCCTAAAATTTTCCACAGTGGCTGCAGGAAGTATTGTCCCATCCGCTGTAGATTAGCCTATGCAATCTTAGTTATCCTGTCCCTCTTCCTCTCTCGCCTACCTGCCTCGTTTACTCACCTTGCTGTCTATCCTTAGGTCAGGCATGCTTCACAGCCTGACTCCTGACCATGTTGCATATTGCCTGTATTCCCTTTTTGTTAGCATTTAAGTGTCTTGGTGTTAACCAATATTGTGTGTGTGTATGCCCTATGTTATTAATCATGTCTTATCCTAGATTATTGATCATGTCTTATTTTTGCTACTTGGGTAATTAAAACTCAGTAATTACTTATAGTTTTATTTATCTCCATCACAGTAGTTGTCAGAGGGCTTCACCAAGCTTTGTATGATTATTTCTCTGCTATGATTTCACTGGGTGACACAGGTCGAACCCAGAAAAGGGATTTTGACAAAGGAAAAATCTATTTCTGGGGGAAGACCTGTGTCACCCGGTGACCCACCCCTATTCTTCTTTCCCCCCCCTGAATGACATACCAGCTTGGGGGGGTTGCTAAATTGGAATGAGGCCAAGATGGCGGCTGAGGTGTTGGTTGGCTGGGAGATGGGCGTTGGATATGCGACGGCCCCTCACTTTCCGGGATTTTGAGATTGGAGATCTCTACAGGGCAGAGGCCTGTGGCAGTGGCAACACTCAACCTTTGTGTATACCGACATCTATTTTAGAAGAGCGAACTGGGGGTAGTAACCCCAGCATTCTAGATAGCTTTTTCTCTGGTATATATAGCAATTCTTATACCTTGAAATGTGCTATATGGAACCAATTTCACCGGGTGACACAGGTCTTCCCCCAGAAATAGATTTTTCCTTTGTCAAAATCCCTTTTCTAAACCCCTTGTATTTCACAGTACATGAATTATAATGGCCAAGATGCTGGTGGTGGTGCCCTTCTTTTATGGAGAATAGATTGATGAGCTTGGATCATCTTAGTCTGGTGTAGTTGTAATATGATTGTCGGGTTTGTATGAAAAATTAGTTTTATGCAGGTTTGTATGAAAAATTAGTTTTATGGTATAAAGACTATTGCATTATGAATGCCTGCTAAAGCTGCTGAAATGCAGTATATAAAAAATTATACCATATATGATGTGTTTGGTTAGAGAACAGCTTGAGTTGACATGTAGCATAAACTTGTCTTAGATTGCTAAATGTAATATCTCTCTCTCTCTCTCTCTCTCTCTCTCTCTCTCTCTCTCTCTCTCTCTCTCTCTCTCTCTCTCTCTCTCTCTCTCTCTCTCTCTCAAATCAGTGTGTTGATTTTCTTTCTTTGAAAGTGGTAATAATTTGTAGCTATTGCCAAAAATACATTCACTACCAAGTGAATTGTAATGTTTTTACCTTTTATTACTTGAGATACCACTTTCTGATTCCTTTTCAGTCGTAAAACATTTAGAATGCTGTAAAAGAATGTTCATTACCAAATATGATGTCAAGATTATTAAAATTCTCTAATTATTGCCACCTATAGCTCAAGAATCCAATGATAGCTCCTGAACAACGCAAACATCTTCCATTTGGTAACCATCCAGAAATGCTTCCCATGTTAGAGCAGCAACTTCGCTTGTTGGAAGATAATATTCAGCGTGAAAATCAAGTCATCAATCACATGACTCAGATTACCCCTCAGAGGAAAGATAATCACGCTAGCATGGTAAGAACTTTTTAATGTGCTTCTTTCTTTTCACATGTATTCAGGCCTTTTTTTGTATGATTTTAAAACCTTCCATGATGCAGTAACAGCTTAACAGAGATATAGGTAGGGAATTGATGTACATTGCATAATGAGCAAAGCCATAATTCCAGGTCAGATGTGACAACCCCATGTGGAGTGAAGTCTTTACTCTGAAGCAACCCTATATAGAGAAGTGAAATCTTTACTCCCATTGTAAGCCTCATAAGTGCAGTGGGACTTTTTGCCTGACCATAAGTTTACAGATTGTTTGAATTAATATCAGTCTATCATGAAGCCAACATTGGGAATGTTAAAATCAGATAGTGGTATAAAGGGAATTTAGTGCGAGTTGGTATGTTTGCCTTGGATCATTTAGTACAAGTGTGTAAGGGTTGTCAACTAGTAGTTTCCTTGTTATTAATTCCAGCTTTTTGTACCAGTTCACTGCTGCCTTGATGATTATTCTCACATGTTAGTACTACTACTATCACTATGATGAATTATTTGTTTTGTATGGATGATCAGTTATGCTTTTAAATGCGTGCCCTTATTGCTGATTGTACTTGTTTTTGTTTCTAATAATATACCAGGCAAGAAATTGATATAAGTGGTAGTATGTCATGCCTTAAGACTTTTTTCCATGTCTTAATGCCACTCGTGTAACAATGTTATGGCTGGCATTGGTGGATTAAATGTTATGTTGGGACATTACCAGAGGTCCTTTTAAGTATTCCTTTAAATCAAGCTGATTTGCTATTACTAGAATGTAAGAGTTTTAGCTTACAATTGCGTTTTTCGACCATTCCGGTTAAATCAAAGTTGACCGAAAGTTGAAATTTTTTGTAGTCGACGTACCGTACGTCCACTCGGCACCCAACAGACAATTTTAGTCGACGTATGGTACGTCCAGTCAGCGTTTAAGGGTTAAAGGACAGTCTTGGTCTATGAGTTAACTTCCATAGTTGGACAAACATAGATGTTAATGAAGAACTGCCATTACTAAAAATTGCTCTGGTGTCCTTAGTTAAAACTACTAGTCAAGTTAACACAGTCTGAGTCATATATGCAGGATGGAATCTTTGCCCAAGAAGAGGATCATTTGACAAGCTTTGATTATACTCATGGAGATCACACTTTATCTACTTGCAGAGCAAAGGCGCCACCAAGGACCCACTTTATCCAACTCTTGTATGTGAGGCTTTCTTTGCAGAATCTGCTGTAGGAATCCATTGTCAAAGGCAACCATGAAAAAGGACCAAAAATAAAAAAAAAATATAAAATAATTTTTTATAGCCATGCTTATAAGTACACTAAAAAGTAAAAAATAATTTTTTGAGACACCAGGATTTTCTTGCAATTAATCTTGTCTATAAAAATAAAAGCGTGGCCCCTTAACATGGAAAGAATTGCCACAAGAAATTAAAAAATCTATTTCTTTTCTTGTAGCATTTCCTTCCTTGTTTGGGGCTCATGCTTTCATTTTTGTAGACATGATTAATTGTAAGAAAATCTTGGTGTGTCTCAAAAAATTAGTTTTTACTTTTTGGTGCATTTTATAAAAGCATGTTTAAAAAAATTTTATTTATTTTTTATTTTATGCTTTTTAGTTTTGACAGAAATTGTAGCCAATTTATGATTGTAGTTAACAAAACTGATATCCATTTACAGGAGAGGGCAAGGGAAAATGGAAGGGGAGGGAAGATGGAAAGTGGAGGGGAGGAGAAAGGAGGAAAGGGGGAAGGGGATGAAAGGGCAAGAGGAGGGGAGTGGTGAAGGAGGAAGGCTTACGGGAGGGGGAGAGGGAGGGAAGATGGAAGGTGAGCCAGTGGGGGAAGGGAGGAAAATGAGAAGGGGAGGGGAAGGGGAAGTGGGAGCAGTTGGGGAAGTTTAGGGGGATGGAAGAAAGAAGGGGGGGGAATAGTGAAGGGGAGGGCACAGCTAAATTAACACTTGATCATGTGCTCTGGGAGGGGGAAGGGGAAGGGGGAGGACACAGCTAAGTTAACACTTGATTTTGTGCTCTGGAAGGGGAAGGGGGAGGGGAGGAGATGGAATAGGGAAATGGAGGATGAGGACAAAGCTAAATTAACATTTGATCGCATGCTCCGGAAGGGGGAGTGGGAAGGGGGATGGAAGAGGGACCCAAAACACTGGAAGAGGTCACTGCTGACTTACTGATCATGTAAGGTTGTATTGTCACAGAGATTGAGTAACCATGCGAAATTTCAAGTCCATCAGACGAAGGGAACAGGTTGAAAATTGAGTTACAAGATTAGAGGACAGACAGATGCAGAAATTAAGTTAAATAAAAGCATGTAAAAAAAAAAATTGGCAGGAGCTTCCTTGTCAGAAGCTAAATTGGTACTACCCACTTTGGTCCTGAAAAGCACATCTCTGAGGATGGTTAAAATTGACTTTGCCATAGATAGGTCATAACCTCTGCTTGATGACTCCTCATCATCATGTCTAGGTTCTGCAACAGAGGTTTCCTTGAGCATTTGAGCAGGTCACTCATGGGCAATACTGCTGCATACCCAAACAAGCACCTTTGGGAGGTGTCATCCCAGAAGGCATGAAAAACTTCATCTAGTGTCTTGTCAGAGTCACTCACTAAAAGAATTTGATTTTGCAATGAGTCAAACCTTGCCCTCTTGGAAGTATAGCCAGGAGTAAGGGTCTCAAGGAGACCTGAAAGACAAGGATGAGGGATCCTGGATGGGTCACAAACCGTCATTTGCTAATCTGGGGTAATTTGAGCCGAGTGATTCTTTGGTTACAGGGAAATTTTTTTGCAGTGTCACTGAGCTTGGGAGTTATGATGCCTGATAACACCAAATAATTCATATATGTTCTCTTGCTAGGTGATGAGTCACTGAAAGAGCAAACTGAGGACTTGTCTACAGGGCAGTTTATAGGCATGATCCACAGGAAGAGAATTCATAGTCAGTCTAGACAACTAATACCAGTGAGGATCTGCCAGCAAGTTGGGGAATTACCCAAAACTATGGTCTGAAGAGCTTCTGAAAGTACTCATTTGTTCCTGTTTCACTGTTTGGCTTTCACAAGAGCCTAGGTACTAAAGATATTGTTATTCATTTTCCAGTATTGAGTAGAAATCCCTACCTTCTGGTCATGAAGTTTATATGAGTGGTTATGACTTCACTGCTGCATTTTAGGTGGTGGACTATTTCTTAGTATTGTTGGATTTTTTTACCATTAGATTTTGTATTTTTAAAACTGTTCAGTAACCTGAAGGTAACTTTGTAATAAAAGTTGAAAGTCTTGGTATCTTTCTTCTATTTTCTTGTGAGGCGTTTGTATATTCTTCATCCATTGGATCATTGTGGAAGTACAGTAGCTTGTAGATAAAGGGTAGCTGTTGATGTACATTCTAGTGACAACAGGAAGGTAATCTCTTGTGTTCTCCCGTGGAAGCGCTCTTGGCCCATGAGTTTAACCATTAAACGCCGAGCCTCTATTTACAAAAGTGTCTGCCGTATGCCGGTGGGGTTTGGGAGTTAGCCCCGAAGTGGAAAGAAAGTTTTTTTTTTTAAATCACAGCACGCTTAGTTTTTAAGATTAAGAGTTCATTTTTGGCTCTCTTTTTTTCTCATTGCCTGAAGTTTAGTATGCAACCATCAGAAATGAAAAAAAATATCATATATAAATATTGGAATATATGCCAGCGCAAAAAAAAAATTTCATATATAATTGCATACAAATCGCTCTGTGAGCAAAACGGTTAAAGCTAATGAGCTATTTTTTTTCGTTGTACACTAAATTGTGATGATTTTGGTATATAACAAATTGTAAAACGATCAAAGACAGAGAAAATGTTATCACAAAATGATGCATGAATTCGTAACGTGCGGACGTAAAAAAGTTTTTTTTTAAATTCACCATAAATTGAAATATAGTGCTAGAGACTTTCCGTTTGTTGCAAAATGAAGGTAAATGATTGAATATTACTAGAATGTAAGAGTTTTAGCTTACAATTGCATTTTTCGACCATTTCTGTAGATTCAAAGTTGACCGAAGGTTGAAATTTTGGCACTTATTGTGATTTATATGAAAATATTTCAAAACTGATAAAAGCTACAACCATGAGTAATTTTTTGTTGTATTGTGCATGAAATTGCACACATTTTCATATATAAAACTTTATGTAACGACTAATATAAAATGGTGCAAAAATTACGACAAAGTCACTAAAGAATTTCTGAGACTTTCAGCAGTTAGTGCGTGCGGAGGTAAGGATTTTTTTTTTTTTATTTATTTTTTTTTTCAAAAATTCACCATAAATTGAAATATTGTGCTAGAGACTTCTCGTATGTTGCAAAATGAAGGTAAATGATTGAATATTAGTAGAATGTAAGAGTTTTAGCTTACAATTGCATTTTCGACCATTTCAGTCGAGTCAAAGTTGACTGAAGGTTGAAATTTTGGCACTAACCGTGATTTATATGAAAATATTTCAAAACTGATAAAAGCTACAACCATGAATTATTTTGTGTTGTATTCTACATGAAGTTGTGCACATTTTCATATATAAAACATTATGTAATGGCTAATATAAAACGGTGCAAAAATTATGACAAAGTGACTAAAGAATTTCTGAGATGTTCAGCAGAGTTAGCGCGTGCTGAGGTAAGGAAAAAATTTTTTTTTCAAAAATTCACCGTAAATCGAAATATTTTGCTAGAGACTTCTCGTCTGTTCCAAAATGAAGGTAAATGATTGAAAATTACTAGAATGTAAGAGTTTTAGCTTACAATTGCATTTTTCGACCATTTCGGTCGAGTCAAAGTTGACCGAAGGTTGAAATTTTGGCACCTACCATGATTTATATGAAAATATGTCGAAATTGATAAAAGCTACAACCATGAGTTATTTTTTTATTGTATTTAACATGAAATTGCACACATTTTCATATAAAAAAATTTATGTAACGGCTAATAGAAAACTGTGCAAAAATTACGACTGACTAAGGAATTTCTGAGATCGTAAGAACCTGACACCGTCTCTTCCAAACGGGGTGTTCGTGTGTTCATCGTCCATCGGAGTGGCGAGACGTTTGGCGTCTTCACAAACAGAAACATACACACAGTTTGATACAGAAGATTTGTTGGAACATCATGAGTACATGATTAGAATGCTTGCATGGCAGTGCAAGTAATGGTGATTGTAGATACATCAAGACAACAATGGTTAGGGAGAAACAGCCAGAAATATTGTATGGTTGAAATCGCATTCCTTTAGAGAAAGAAAACGAGATGCTCTTGTTGTCTTGTCCACTCTGATGGACGACGAACACACGTGTTTGAAAGAGACGGCGTCAGGCTCTTACAAGATTTTCAGCAGAGTTAGAGTGGACGTAAGGAAAAAGTTTTTTTCAAAAATTCACCATATATCGAAATATTGTGCTGGAGACTTCTCGTTTGTTGCAAAATGAAGGTAAATGATTGAATATTACTAGAATGTAAGAGTTTTAGCTTATAATTGCATTTTTCGACCATTTCGGTCGAGTCAAATTTGACCAAAGGTTGAAATTTTGGCACTTATCATGATTGATATGAAATTATGTCAAAACTGATAAAAGCTACAACCATGGGTTATTTTTTGTTGTATTCTACATGAAATTGCGCACATTTTCATATATAAAACTTTATGTAACGGCTAATATAAAACAGTGCAAAAATTACAACAAAGTGACTAAAGAATTTCTGAGATGTTCAGCAGAGTTAGCGCACGCGGACGTAAGGAAAAAGTTTTTTCAAAAATTCACCATAAGTCGAAATATTGTGCTAGAGACTTCCCGTTTGTTGCAAAATGAATGTAAATGATTGAATATTACCAGAATGTAAGAGTTTTAGCTTACAGTTGCATTTTTCGACCATTTCGGTCGAGTCAGAGTTGACTGAAGGTTGAAATTTTGGCAGTTATCATCATTAATATGAAAATATTTCAAAATTGATAAAAGCTACAACCATGAGTTAATTTTAATTGTATTCTACATGAAATTGTGCACATTTTCATATATAAAACTTTATGTAAAGGCTAATAGAAAACGGTGCAAAAGTTAAGAAAAAGTGACGAAAGAATTTCTGAGATTTTCAGCAGAGTTAGCTGATGCTTTCTTTTGGGATAAGAAAGAAATTCACGCATGCGCAGCTGGGTCACGCTTGTAAACAAAGCAACAGCGTGATCCGTGAACTCCCAGCATCCTTCAAGGCACATGATTTAAAATTTTACGCAAACGAGTCATATACAGGTATTCCCCTACTTATGATGGGGTTAGGTTCCAAAAAACCCATCGTTTGTTGAAAAAATTGTAACTCGAATATGGCCTAGCCTACACTAGGGTAATCAGTACCATCTATACATATATGGTAGCCTAGCCTACACTACACAGTATACTTTATACATATATGGTATAGTAATTATTAGTGTCAGCTAATTCTGCAGGTTCGATGCAGACTGACATGATAAGCCAGTATTAAGAGAAATTGAATAACAAACAAGGCCTGGCCTGCACTTTTGTATTCTATTTTCACATAACACCGCCGTATTATACAAACATCAAAATAACGAATGTGCATCTTTTCCATGGATCTTTTAAAATGTTATGCTTTACTACACTGTATCCAATCGTAAATATTCTTATACTGCTTTTGCATTATAAATTCCGATCATAGCGATCAAATGTTTTGGTTTCGGAATCGATCACGCAGTCTTTATTTCGATGCATTTAACTCGGTTCAGAGGGCATTTCTTGCTTCAAGTTAGCGTAAATGAATCTCTAGATACTTTATTTATAAAGGACGTGTATTTTTTGTTATATGAAGTGTTTTTATGTCGAAATATAACTTAAATATGTCTCGTTGTGAAATTATTTTAGCCATTTTTTTCGTTAGTAGATGACGTTGGCGGCTGGCCCTTTGTTTTGTGTAAACAAAAAAAATCAAGAGTCCGTTCGCTATTTTCTCTTGATTTCATCATCATACCACGAGCTTTTCGTATGTATCTTTTATCGGCGTGAAAACAGCAGTAATATGTGTTCTTTCATGTCCAGTAGTTTTGATTAAAATACTTTCCAATTTTATTTGCGGTCGAGTTTCATCCATGTTGCCAATGTGCGATAATTTATAGTCATTAGCAGCTTGAACATTCTTTTCTCAGCATCAGCTACAACTTGCAGCTTAATTTTACTGCAGCAGTATATTTCCTTGCCAATCTTTTCTCCAAAGCGGATAAGGGTAGTGTAAAAACATATCAGAACTTAACGTCATTTTTAATATAACTACGGTAATTGTTTAACCGTACGATGGTTGAAATACAAGCAAAACAGTTGTTATCCGACTTGGTTATTAGCAAAACAACAGAATCTCGTTCGGTTGTTTATGGCTGTATGCATTTTCGCAAGAGTATAAGGTTACTAACAATGCTTTTATTATTCTCTTACTTTTTTAACTAGAAGATGGAATAAAGAGATGGAGAAAAAGAAGTTGGTCTATTGTAAGTTGGTCTTTCTTGCTGCCTGATTCTACGGCAATTGTAGTGTATGCTGTTGCTTGTGCCCGCTTGAAATTTAAAAATATTTTCTAAATATTGTCGTACCGGTATTAATTGCTAACTCCATTGTAAACTCGAATTATCGTAAGACGAATTATCGTCACTCGTGCACTACCTGTATTTACAAACGCACAAAAATTGCAAACGAACACTGACCTATTTTAACTTCCGACATAACGAGGGCAAGTGAGGTCGGCTCATTGAATTAATGTACCTATTCCAGCCTCTCGGGCCAACGTATCATACACCGTACGCTGCCTGACTGTACGTTGTTGCCTGCGCCAGTCGCCCGCGAAATTTAAAAATACGTATTTTTTCAAAATATTGTCGTATCGATATTAATTGCTAATCCCACCGTAAAAGTGAATTATCGTAAGTCGAATTATCGTAACTCGAGCACTACCTGTAAGTATTTTTCCGCGAATATTTAAAAAACTTTTTGTTGTCGACGTATTTTACGTCCACTTGGCACCTGACAGACAATTTTTGTCGACGTAAAATACGTCCAGTCGGCGTTAAAGGGTTAATGTGTTATACATATGTGTTTTGACCTTGAAAACAAGCTTATTGCTAATGCAGATGATGGTACACGTTGTTTTGATCTCATCTCCTGTGGTTGCTGAATCTGTGTCTAGACAGATTTAGCTTAAATTAGTGCTTGGTGCAAATTATGGGGAAGAAGTTAAACCTGAGAAAACTCAAAGTACTGTGTAGTTGTTTGCAGGTCTTGGGTGTTGGAAACAGACACACGTACACCCCCCCCTTTTCATTGACTGCATTCCTTTAACTATTTGCAACTCTTAAATTTCTTGGTTGCACAAAAAAATTGGCATATTGAATAAGTGTTTAAAAATTTTTGGAGATTTACATATAAGGAAATATTTTTCTTTTATTCTTCATGTTTTGATGTTAATCTCTGGCATCATTATTCAATTAGTCCTCTCTGTGCTGTATAAGATATTTTATAATTCAGATCTCCCAGGCTACGCCACCCACCACAGAGTATTAGATATGCAATTTTAATCTTAGGAGTTTAACCCTTAAACGCCGACTGGACGTATCATACGTCGACTAAAATTGTCTGTTGGGTGCCGAGTGGACGTACCGTACATTGACTACAAAAAATTTCATCCTTCGGTCAACTTTGACTCGACCGAAATGGTCGAAAAACGCAATTGTAAGCTAAAACTCTTACATTCTAGTAATATTCAATCATTTACCTTCATTTTGCAACAAAATGGAAGTCTCAAGCACAATATTTCGATTTATGGTGAATTTTTTAAAAAAACCTTTTCCTTACGTCCGCGCGGTAACTCGGCTGAAAATTTCAGAAATTCTTTCGTCATTTTGTCGTAATTTTTGCTGTTTTATATTAGCCGTTACATAAAGTTTTATATATGAAAATGTGTGCAATTTCATGTAAAATACAACAAAATACAACCCATGGTTGTAGCTTTTATCAGTTTGGAAATATTTTCATATAAATCACGATAACTGCCAAAATTTCAACCTTTGGTCAACTTTGATGACCGAAATGGTAAAAAAAACGCAATTGTAAGCTAAAAATCTTACATTCTAGTAATATTCAATCATTTACCTTCATTTTGCAACCAATTGGAAGTCTCTAGCACAGTATTTCAATTTATGGTGAATTTTTGAAAATTTTTCCTTATGTCCGCGCCAGAAATTCTTTCGTCACGTTGTCGTAATGTTTGCACTGTTTTATATTAGTCGTTGCATAAAGTTTTATATATGGAAATGTGCGCAATTTCATGTAGAATACAACAGAAAATAACTCATGGTTGTAGCTTTTATCAGTTTTGAAATATTTTCATATAAATCACGATAGCTGCCAAAATTTCAACCTTCGGTCAACTTTAACTCGACCGAAATGGTCAAAAAACGCAATTATAAGCTAAAACCCTTACATTCTAGTAATATTCAATCATGTACCTTCATTTTGCAACAAACTGGAAGTCTCTAGCGCAATATTTCGATTTATGGTGAATTTCTGAAAAAAAAAAAAAATTTTCCTTACGTCTGTGCGCGGTAACTCAGCCAAACATCTCAGAAATTCTTTCGTCACATTGTCGTAATGTTTGCATCGTTTTACATTAGTCATTACATAAACTTTTATATATGAAAATGTGTGCAATTTCATGTACAATACAACAGAAAATAACTCATGGTTGTAGCTTTTATCAGTTTTGAAATATTTTCACATAAATCACGATAACTGCCAAAATTTCAACCTTCGGTCAACTTTAACTCGACCGAAATGGTCGAAAAACGCAATTGTAAGCTAAAACTCTTACATTCTAGTAATATTCAGTCATTTACCATCATTTTGCAATAAATTGGAAGTCTCTAGCACAATATTTTGATTTATGGTGAATTTTTGAAAAAAACGTTTTCCTTACGTCCGCGCAGTAACTCGGCTGAACATCTCAGAAATTCTTTCGTCACGTTGTCGTAATGTTTGCACCGTTTTATATTAGTCGTTACATAAACTTTTACATATGAAAATGTGCGCAATTTCATGTACAATACAAAAGAAAATAACTCATGGTTGCAGCTTTTATCAGTTTTGAAATATTTTCATATAAATCACAATAAATAGAAAAAATTCGACTTTCGGTCAACTTTAACTCGACCGAAATGGTCGAAAACTGCAATTGTAAGCTAAAACACGTACAGTCTAGTAATATTCAATCAATTAGCTTCATTTTTCAACAAACGGGAAGTCTCTAGCACAATATTTCGATTTATGGTGAATTTTTAAAAAAACATTTTTTTACGTCTGCGCGTTACGAATTCATGCATCATTCTGTGACAATATTTTCTCTGTGTTGCTTTGATCGTTTTACAATTTGTTATATACCAAAATCATCGCAGTTTATTGTACAATACAAAGAAAAAAAATAACCCGTTAGCTTTAACCGTTTTGCTCACAGCGCGATTTGTATAAAATTATATATGAAAATTTTTTTTTTGCGCTGTCATATATTTCAATATTTATATATGATAATGATATTTTTTTTCATTTCTAATGGTTGCATACTAAACTTCAGGCAATGACAAAAAAAGGAGCCAAAAATGAACTCTTAATCTTAAAAACTAAGCGTGTTGTGATTTTTTGAAAAAAACTTTTTTCCGCTTCGGTGCTAACTCCCCAACGCCGCCGGCATACGGGAGACGTTTTTGTAAATAGAGGCTCGGCGTTAGAGGGTTAATTTAATAGAAGTTCTTTTCCTCTTGTTGCCAAATAGTGGGAACCTTAGTTCAAATTTGGTGCAAACATTTTTTTGTGTTGAACAGGATGATAAGTCTCAGATCATAGTTTTTGTTTTTTGTCTTTTATTTTACTTTGCTTTTCTTATTTTTATTATTTTTTAATTTCTTTTTGTTTCAAAGTTCATTCTTCTCAATTTCCCATTTTGTGATTTTTATTATTTTTCAATTTCTTTTTGTTTCAAAGTTCATTCTTCTCAGTTTCCCATTTTGTGCTGGGCTACCTTCCCTATTAAGGCCAACATGCTCGTAACATAATTCTTTTCCACCTAAGGTGGCACCTTGGCTTGCAGTAATAATGGAGTCTCAGCTGTTCTTTGAGGAATGATCATGGCCATGAATGTGAACCGAGAGTGACTGTGGCATACAAAAACTGAGGAGGAATTGCCCTGTCAAGAAAGCTCAGGGCTCATCTTTTTGCTGGGTGAATTTGGGGATGAAGAGTAATCTGATCTTGAAATATAATCACATATATTCCATGAGGAGGAGGATGGTTGCCAGTAACAAAAGTAACAGTAGAGGAAGCCATGGGAGGACTCCGAAAAGAAGAATATCTTTAAGTCTGGTCATGATAACAGGACTGGGAGTAGCTGAAGTTGTCAAATATAAGATGATGCTTCAAAAGGAGGCAATATAGGAACATTACCAACAGCTGGAGCCAAATGCCACAGTGGATATAGTTTGTCAGAGGTGGATGAGCAGCAGGGGACTTTTGTTGTGGTCGCAACACATTGAGGGGAGTTGTTTATGATCTGCCCCCATACATGGCAGAAGGACTTATTAGTGGAAACGAGCTAGGAAGAGTCTGCAGAATACTGGGAGTTGACACAGGCACTGATAAAGGCAAGATGGAACACAGCTGAAAATAATTAATGAAAAATAACATCACAGTGATAATGAATGGGATTTCTGGGATGGGCTATGATGATGATGATAATGCAGGTGTCAATTAGTGGAGTAGAACAGAGGAATGAGGAGTGAATCGAATTGTCGTTTGCATGTCTTGATGTTTGTAGTAGTGTCCTTGCAATATGGAATGGTTAAAGATGAGTGACTGGGATATGTTTCATGGTAGTAAGGCAGTGTATGATAAAATGGGTATTGAGTAAGTAGCAGTTTTGTAATACCTCTGAACACCACATCCTTTCCTCACATGGAGAAGGAAAGTGAGTATAGTTGGAAGTTCAGATGGTGGTTACTTACCATAAAATATTTTGCATTCATTATAACTACTTTAAATCATAGTCAGAAATTTTTACTTGTTGTTCCCTTATGTAGATTGATTGTATTTTCAGATGTCGGCGGGATTAGTACGAGGTCAGCCAGTAACAGCAGAAAAATCATTTTCAACAGATTATGTGGAAAGATCAGTGATTGCTGCATCAGTTTCTACTAAGGGACTTGCAGCTGCTTCAAGTTCAACACAGCAGCAAACTCCAGCTAGTAAGGTATGCAGCTTATCTTGAGTAGAATCCCTTTGTTTTTAGAATTGATGAATAGTTAATCATACAAGTAAACAGTGTTTATAGAACAATGGGTTTGCTGATATACTGTACATTTCTGTAGTGCAAGTTGAAATGGCTGACAGTATTTTAGAAAATTGTTATTAAACCTTAAACCCCATGATCTGCTTTTAAGACAAACTGGAGCAAATACCAGGAGCTGATGTGTACCTCAATGCTTAAATACACCATTGGTGTGGAATGCAAAATGAATCACATTCTGAAGTGACACATCAAAGTTTTGTGTGTGTGTGTGTGTGTGTGTGCGGAGATGGCAGCCATGTGGAAAAGCTTTGTTTTGTGCACTTTATTTACCCATTTATCACATACACAGTTTGTCATGGGAAAAGACATGCTTGTACTCCACTGATCTGTCATGAGAATAATTATTGCTTCAGACACACTATAGTTTGTGTTGAAGACAGTGAATGCAGAGAGATTCATCATTTAAATTTGTGAATTACACAGAGAGCACAGCAGAAATATAATAAAACAAATTGATTAAATACAAAAGCCATTACTGTATATGAGATTTAGTTTTTACTGCCTTATTGTGTATGTGACAACTGGAGGAGAATGCAAGATATAAGGTGCTATGCGATGAAGATTGCAGAGGAATCATAAGAGGAGGTAGAAAGTGAGAAAAAAAGGAGAGGGGAAAAATAAATATCCAGGTATAAAGTTTGTTAACTTTTGTAAATTGCTATACATGATCTGATATTGTCAGTTTAACTTTGTATCTGAACCTCCCAACAATTATGCAAATAATTTTTATTTACAAAATGATGAAATTGCAAAGATAAACCTTACTCCTCAGATAATGGCAGTTAAATTAATAACTGTAAAACATTTTACTTGTACCAAGTAAGATTTGTGTGAATGTTTCATTGTATACTATAAAATGTGAAATTTATTAGAAATATTATGTATGTCTAGGAGCCACTTTGACTTCTTAATATCTAGATGTCCTCACACAACAAGCTTTGAATATACGGGTATGAAAAATTGATATTTTCATGCTGGATTCCAACACAAACTATGACCTGCTCAGTTTTGAATGCTTAAAGATAATTACTAAAGCAGATCAAACTCTAGAAGAGCTTTTGTAAAATTTTGAAGTAGACTTTAGTAAAATTGGTAACAAAATTTCAAGATGGGTTATTGAAATTGGTAATGAATGTCTCAAAAAAAAAATCCCCAGCCTGGGAAACAAGTTAGCTTTTATTTCTGGCCTAGAAGGGAGCTTTGTGTTTACATATCAGCGCTTGCCCCTACATGGATATGGTTTTCTTGCATCAGCTTTAGAGTGAATAAAAATTATTTGGTTGAAATGTTCATGATTTTCTGTCAATAGTAAACAGCATCATGTTGCTTAAGGGCCTTCTGTTTAGGGGATACTTGCTTCACAAATTAATTGCCTTTTAGACTTGCTATATATGAATGACTTTTTGCCCAATTTGGATAATAATAATCATAATTTACTTTTAAGGTTGTATGCATATTAGCTTTACTCTTTCTTTATGATAGGATTTTTTCTTATTGATTCTACTGCTTCATGTAACAGGTAAGTTGAAACTCTGAAAGTGAGATGAACCTCTTTTTCAGATCCCTCTACAGTAACAGGTATTTGTGGATCAAACACTCTAGGAAGTGGGTGGCAAGTACTTGTCTCTCTCTTTCTCTTGGTGCAGGTGCTCCCCAAAGATATAATTTTTAAATTTACAGTAATCTGACTGTTATTTTGACACTCAGGAATTGGCAAGAGTCTTCATTTAGTCAGATTTGTTTATAGTACAGTATGCATTGTCTTAATAGTTTAACTTGAATTTTATCACAAATGTGTTTTGTCTTTGATTACCTGCGTTCTCATATTTGCATAGTTGTGATAAGAATACCCACTATAGATCTCACTAGTTTTGCCTGGCCAGAAGCTGATATGTTGGTATATGCTTCATTGACAGAAGTTTTAAAGTTTATGTATTATATTGCTGTTAGAAATGTCAATTTAGATTTGTTAGTATTCCTAATGGCCATCCATTTATAGAGTGATTTTGTTTTAAAAAATATCTTGATGATGAAGGTGTCAAAGAAGAGTAGGAAGCCCAATGTGTCAAGGAAAAACAAAATCTGCTATGGCTTTCAATGTGACATATTAAAAAATTGTATGGTTGATAATATACTAAACATGGAATACAGTATCAAGTTGTGTTGGATTGCCAATTTGTATTTTATGTAATGCGGTTAATACAGAGTTTGTTAATTGGTTAAATCATGATTTCATAAAAGTAACTTACCAAGTAACTACTTAGCTAACGTTTCTACTTGCGCGGCAACTTTTTAAAAAATTCGTTGTCGTGCTTCTGTTTTGCGTAGGTGACAGGCCCCACCCACTATTGGATCACGGGAGAAACAACCGCCAGGTTTACTCAGTTGTTTTTGCTGATTTTGGTCAAGTACAATTGTTTTGTTTTGGTAGCCAACAAGCTTTTGTCAATCTGCTAGCTTTTTTTGAGATTAGTTTCGTAGTTTTTGCAGAATTATGTCAGATTCTAGAACTTTTAGTGTTCACTATTGCAGCACAGGGTGTAAAACTAGGTTAACAAAACCTTATGATCCTCAATCGGTCTGCAGTAAATGTAGGGGGCAAGAATGTAGCAGGGAGAAAATTTGTAATGAATGTGTTTCATGGGCTGAGAAATAGTGGAAAGTGCTGAAATCGTGCTTAAAGTAGAGTGGGATAGGAAGAGGAAAGCAACTTCTAGAGCCAAGAGACGTTCACTTAGCCTAGAAACTACTCCTAAGCGTAGTTTAAAAGCTAGTCCTGCTTTTCCTTCTACTCTTATCCTTGCTTTTTCTCCTACTACTGGCCCTCCTATTCGTCCACCTACTCCCATGCCTGGCTCCCTTGCTTCCAATCCTAATACCTTTCCCAGTCTCAAATCTAGGTTTGATAAGAAGATTAATCCTGTATTGAGTACAGTGGCAGAATTGGGAGAGTCACTGAAAGCAGCTATGGACAAAATGTTCACCAAAAAAGTGATGAGTGACAGTGTAGTTCAAGTGGAGGAGGGTGGCTATGTGGCCCGATGGTTCTCCTAGACAAAAGGTCACTGTCCTGGTCCCCTGAACATGGAGAAGATATACCAGCAGTCCAAAGGAGGGCTTTGGGGTTTGCCCACGGGTAGTCGCCCCCTCAGCCTAGCTTGTTGCATGATCCCAGGTGCCGGAAGACAGCCATTGGAAAGGTGTCTCTTTGGAGGTGCATCAGTTGTCTTCTAGTTCTGACGATTCCAGCGTGGACAGGATGTGCCGCAAACAATTCCCTTCATATGATGTTGGTTGCCATTCACTTCAGCTTCCTGTTAAGCGGTATAGAAAGCTAATACCAACCCACAGCCTTCTTGTAGGTACACTGTGGACCCTTCTGTCCCTGCCCCGGTCCAGCATCCACTTTTGTCTACATGGGACAGTCCAGAGGCCTTCTCACCTTAGCGCCCAACTGCTGAGCAGCTTCGCCTGGCTCCCAAATGCCCAGCGTCCTTTCATAGGCACACAGTGTCAGTGAACAAATGTCTCTCTCACCTTTCTGAGTGCCCGGCGACACTCCCCGGGCATCCGGCGCCAACTCTTCAGTACCTGACACCTGCTTCTGAGCGCCAAATACCCGCTCCCAGGCGTGTTTCTCCTCAGTCTGCTCAGAGACCTTTAGATTAAGATGAACCGTCTCTGGCTCCTATTAACCCTTAAACACCTATTGGACGTATCACATAATCGACTAAAATTGTCTGTTGGGTGCCGAGTGGACGTACGTGCACGTCGACGACTACAAAAATTTCAACCTTCGTCAACTTTGACTCGACCGAAATGGTCGAAAAAACGCAATTGTAAGCTAAAACTCTTAAATTCTAGTAATATTCAATCATGTACCTTCATTTTGCAACAAATTGGAAGTCTCTAGCACAATATTTCGATTTACGGTGAGTTTTTGAAAAAACTTTTTTCTTACGCACGGGCGGTAACTCAGCCGAAAATTTCATAAATTCTTTCGTCATTTTGTTGTAATTTTTGCACTGCTCTATATTAGCCGTTACATAAAGTTTTATATATGAAAATGTGCGCGATTTCATGTACAATACAGCAAAATACAACCCATGGTTGTAGCTTTTATCAGTTTGGAAATATTTTCATATAAACCACGATAACTGCCAAAATTTCAACCTTTGGTCAACTTTGACTCGACCGAAATGGTCAAAAAACACAATTGTAAGCTAAAACTTACATTCTAGTAATATTCAATCATTTACCTTCATTTTGCAACCAATTGGAAGTCTCTAGCACAATATTTCGATTTATGGTGAATTTTTGAAAAAAACTTTTTCCTTACGTCCGCGCCAGAAATTCTTTCGTCACGTTGTCGTAATGTTTGCACTGTTTTATATTAGTCGTTACATAAAGTTTTATGTAGAATACAACAGAAAATAACTCATGGTTGTAGCTTTTATCAGTTTTGAAATATTTTCATATAAATCACGATAACTGCCAAAATTTCAAGCTTTGGTCAACTTTAACTCGACCAAAATGGTAAAAAAAAACGCAATTATAAGCTAAAACTCTTACATTCTCGTAATATTCAATCATGTACCTTCATTTTGCAACAAAGGAGAAGTCTCTAGCACAATATTTCGATTTATGGTGAATTTCTGAAAAAAAAATTTTTTCCTTACGCTCTGCGTCATGTAACTCGCCGAACATCTCAGAAATTCTTTCGTCACGTTGTCGTAATGTTTGCATGTAGAATACAACAGAAAGTAGCTCATGGTTGTAGCTTTTATCTGTTTTGAAATATTTTCACATAAATCTTGATAACTGCCAAAATTTCAACCTTCGGTCAACTTTAACTTTCGACCAAAATGGTAAAAACGCTTAATTGTAAGCTAAAACTCTTACATTCTAGTAATATTCAATCGTTTAACTTCATTTTGCAATAAATTGGAAGTCTCTAGAACAATATTTCGATTTATGGTGAATTTAAAAAAAAATTTTCCTTACGTTCTCTTGTGTAACTCGGGTGAACATCTCAGAAATTCTTTTGTCTCGTTGTCGTAATATTTGCACCGTTTTATATTAGTCGTTACACAAAGTTTTATATATGAAAATGTGCGCAATTTCATGTACAATACAACAAAAAAATAACATGGTTGTAGCTTTTACCAGTTTTGAAATATTTCCATATAAATCTAGATAAATAGAAAAAATTCGACTTTCGGTCAACTTTAACTCGACCGAAATGGTCGAAAACTGCAATTGTAAGCTAAAACACTTACAGTCTAGTAATATTCAATCAATTAGCTTCATTTTTCAACAAACGGGAAGTCTCTAGCACAATATTTCGATTTATGGTGAATTTTTGAAAAAACATTTTTTTACGTCCGCTCGTTACGAATTCATGCATCATTTTGTGATAATATTTTCTCTGTGTTGCTTTGATCGTTTTTAAATTTGTTATATACCAAAATCATCGCAATTTAGTGTACAATACAACTAAAAAAAATTAACTCATTAGCTTTAAGCGTTTTGCTTACAGCGCGATTTGTATACAATTATATACGAATTTTTTTTTTTGCTGTCATATATTCCAATATTTATATATGATAATGATATGTTTTTTCATTTCTGATGGTTGCATACTAAACTTCAGGCAATGATAAAAAAATGAGCCAAAAATTAACTCTTAATCTTAAAAACTAAGCGTGCTGTGATTTTTTTAAAAAACTTTTTTTCCGCTTCGGCGCTAACTCACCGAACGCCGCCGGCATACGGGAGACGTTTTTGTAAATAGGGCTTCGGCGTTAAAGGGTTAAGTGACAGTTAGCTGAGATTATGGCTTCAACAGAAGCTTCCTCAGCTCCTAAGACGAATCATGATGATATCCTGTCCCTGGTCTCCTGAGAAGAGGAAGAGGTCAATCAAGAACCTGCTCCTCTTTCTTCCTGTGCAGCTCTTCTACAGTATCTTTTGGCAAATTTTCCCACCTTTATTCACCCCAGCTGCCCCGTGTCACGTGCCTCGACTTTTATGATGAGGAACCAACCAGACGACAGGAATAGACTCCCCAAGTTGGTACTTTCCTCATCCTCCAAGGAGATGGGAGATTGTCTTTTGACTAAAGGGGAGGACTGCACCATTGCGTGGACAGATCTTGGACCTACAAGAAAACACAGTTTTCACTTTTTTCTAGCATTATGTATTACTGAGTAATTACAAAAAAAGTCAGCGTATATATATATATATATATATATATATATATATATATATATATGCATTGAACGCCGTAGTTTGGCTGGAATTTATGCATGCTTAGATAATTTTTTGTGTGCCTGTTTGTGCATCTGTAAATAACTTCAGTGTGCATGTATTATATCTCATTCGAACGGCCATTCTGTGTACTTTGTCGTGCTGAACAGCAAAATGTAAAAATATCAACGTTTATATATATAATAATCGTTGCCCTATATTTTCTTAGAAAAAAAAAAGATTGTCCGTAATCTAACGACAATTGCACAGTTTTATTCTAACAACACATATATCTTTCTTTTGTGCATTTTATAGGAAATTTATTCAGCTTTCTAATGCCACCTTTATGTTTTTCCTATCTTTATTCCTTACTTAGATACGAAATGAAATGTCAACATAAGTAGGTTGGAAAATCTGAAAATTGCACTGTAAAAAATTAGCATTTTTTAATCGGTAACAGCTAATTAGCAAACATTTATAGCACAGTGATTGTTTCCACATGAAAGTTCAATCATTTCCCCACAATTTATGTATAAAATAAACTCCCCAAACCTAATTATTATATTTTTCATGATTATTTCAAAAAAATATCTACGATTTTCCTTAAAAATTTCATGTTCATCACGTCTTTTTTATTATTTCTAACCCTTGCAAAGATTTTCTGATTGTTTTAGGAAAAAATTCAATCATTTGCCGACATCATAAAACAAACCTGAAGCGTATATCAGTTATAGTTTGGACCTGTCAATTTTTACAAAGAAACTCTTCTGCGCGAGCCCCACTTTTCCCTCCATGGCCTAAGTCGCATGCTGGGTAGCGCTATAGGAAACCCCGTAACCGTGAGAGGGTTCAGGCCACAAACAAACACAAACTGACTTTAACCCACAGCTGACAACCTAAGAAAGAGAGCTCTCTGTATCCTTACACACCAAAAAGCATTGCTGGTTCAAACTTCATTGTTTACATTTTTCACCCTACTGCAGCTGCCATATTGTATCTTATCCCTTAAACGCCGACTGGACGTATCGTAAGTCGACTAAAATTGTCTGTCGGGTGATGAGCGCACGTACCGTGCGTCGACTACAAAAAATTTCAACATTCAGTCAACTTTGACTCGACCGAAATGGTCGAAAAATGCAATTGCAAGCTAAAACTTTTACATTCCAGTAATATTCAATCATTTACCTTCATTTTGCAACAAATTGGAAGTCTCTAGCACAATATTTCGATATATGGTGAATTTTTGAAAAAAACTTTTTCCTTACATCCGCTCAGTAACTCGGCCGAAAATTTCAGAAATTCTTTCATCATTTTGTCGTTTTGCACCGTTTTATATTAGCCATTACATAAAGTTTTATATGTGTAAATGTGCGCAGTTTCATGTAAAATACAACAAAACACAACCCATGATTGTAGCTTTTATCTTTTTTGAAATATTTTCATATAAATCACGTGCCAAAATTTCAACCTTCGGTCAACTTTGACTCGACTGAAATGGTCGAAAAATGCAATTGTAAGCTAAAACTCTTACATTCTAGTAATATTCAATCATTTACCTTCATTATGCAACAAATTGGAAGTCTCTAGCACAATATTTCGATGTATGGTGAATTTAAAAAAAAAAAAAACTTTAACCTTACATCCGCGCGCAGTAACTCGGCCGAACATCTCAGAAATTCTTTCGTCACTTTGTTGTAATGTTTCCACCATTTTATATTAGTCGTTACATAAAGTTTTATATATGAAAATGTGCGCAATTTCATGTAGAAAACAACCAAAAATAACTTGTGGTTGTAGCTTCTATCAGTTTTGAAATATTTTCATATATATCATGATGTGCCAAAATTTCAACCTTCGGTCAATTTTGACTCGACCGAAATGGTCGAAAAATGGAATTGTAAGCTAAAACTCTTACATTCTAGTAATATTCAATCATTTACCTTCATTTTGCAACAAATTGGAAGTTTCTAGCACAATATTTTGATTTATGGTGAATTTTTAAAAAAACTTTTTCCTTACGTCCTCTCGGTAACTCCGCCGAACATCTCAGAAATTCTTTCGTCACGTTGTCGTAATGTTTGCACCATTTTATATTAGTCGTTACATAAAGTTTTATATATGAAAATGTGCGCAATTTCATGTAGAATACACCCAAAAATAACTCATGGTTGTAGCTTTTATCAGTTTTGAAATATTTCCATATAAATCACAATAAATAGAAAAAATTCGACCTTCGGTCAACTTTAACTCGACCGAAATGGTCGAAAACTGCAATTTTAAGCTAAAACATTTACAGTGTAGTAATATTCAATCAATTGCCTTCATTTTGCAACAAACAAGAAGTCTCTAGCACAATATTTCGATTTATGGTGAATTTTTAAAAAAAAACCTTTTTTACACCCGCTCGTTACGAATTCGTGCATCATTTTGGGATATTATTTTCCCTGTGTTGCTTTGATCATTTTACAATTTGTTATATACCAAAATCATCGCAATTTAGTGTACAATACAAAGAAAAAAATAACTCATTAGCTTTAACCGGTTTGCTCACAGCACGATTTGTATACAATTTTATATGAATTTTTTTTTGCGCTGTCATATATTTCAATGTTTATATATGATAATGATTTTTTTTTTCATTTCTGATGGTTGCATACTAAACGTCAGGCAATGCAAAAAAAAAAACGGAGCCAAAAATGAACTCTTAATCTTAAAAACTAAGCGTGTTGTGATTTTTTGAAAAAACTTTTTTTCCCCTTGGGCGCTAACTCCCGAACGCCGCCGGCATACGGCAGACACTTTCGTAAATAGAGGGTTGGCGTTTAAGGGTTAAGATGTCACAACACAAACAGTTTAACTTAACCCTTAAACGCCGACTGGACGTATCGTAAGTCGACTAAAATTGTCTGTCGGGTGACGAGCGGACGTACCGTACGTTGACTACAAAAAATGTCAACCTTTTGTCAACTTTGACTCGACCAAAATGGTAGAAAAACACAATTGTAAGCTAAGACTCTTACATTCTAGTAATATTGAATCATTTACCATCATTTTGCAACAAATTGGAAGTCTCTAGCGCAATATTTCGATTTATGGTGAATTTTTGAAAAAAACTTTTTCCTTACGTCCGCGCGGTAACTCGGCCGAAAATTTCAGAAATTCTTTCGTCATTTTGTCATAATTTTTGCACCGTTTTATATTAGCTGTTACATAAAGTTTTATATATGAAAATGTTCTTTTTTGAAATATTTTCATATAAATCACGATAAGTGCCAAAATTTCAACCTTCGGTCAACTTTGACTTGACCGAAATGGTCGAAAAACGCTATTGTAAGCTAAAACTCTTACATTCTAGTAATATTCAATCATTTACCTTCATTTTGCAACAAACGAGAAGTCTCTAGCACAATATTTCGATTTATGGTAAATTTAAAAAAAAAAAAAACTTTTTCCTTACGTCCGCGCGGTAACTCGGCCGAACATCTCTGAAATTCTTTAGTTACTTTGTCGTAATGTTTGCACCATTTTGTATTAGTCGTTACATAAAGTTTTATGTATGAAAATGTGCGCAATTTCATGTAGAATACAACCAACAATAACTCACGGTGTAGCTTTTATCAATTTTGAAATATTTTCATATAAATCACGGTAAATAGAAAAAATTCTACCTTCGGTCAACTTTAACTCGACTGAAATGGTCGAAAACTGCAATTGTAAGTTGAAACACTTACAGTATAGTAATAATCAATCAATTACCTTCATTTTGCAACAAACGGGAAGTCTCTAGCACATTTCGATTTATTGAAAAAACTTTTTTTTACATCTGCGCATTACGAATTCATGCATCATATTGTGATAATATTTTCTCTGTGTTGCTTTGACCGTTTTACAATTTGTTATATACCAAAATCATCGCAATTTATTGTACAATACAAAGAAAAAAAAATAACTCATTAGCTTTAACCATTTTGCTCACAGCGCAATTTGTATACAATTATATATGAAATTTTTTTTTGTGCTGTCATATATTTCAATATTTATATATGATAATGATTTTTTTTCATTTCTGACAGTTGCATACTAAACTTCAGGTAATGTCAAAAAAAGGAGCCAAAAATTAACTCTTAATCTTAAAAACTACGCGTGCTATGATTTTTTAAAAAACTTTTTTTCCGCTTCGGCACTAACTCCCGAACGCCGCCGGCATACGGCAGACACTTTCGTAAATAGAGGCTCAGCGTTTAATGATTAGAAACTTAAAGATTGTTTTGTTATAAAAACATCTTATAAAATTAAACCTGTGTTGTTTATACATTTTGTAAATGAATAACACCCATATTGTTTCACCAATGCAGAAAAATAAAAATAAAATAATGACTAAACTTTAAAAACCGATATATAATGAGTGATAAACAAATTTCAAGCTCACCACAGTGCAACTATGACCCTCATAGCCCCGGTTTGGCCCCAGAAGGAGTGGTTCCGGGACCTTCTTTGGTTACCAGTAGATTTTCCAAGACTTCTTCCCAAAAACTGTTTTGACTCAAACAACCCCACTTCAGAAGACACTACCAAGGGTTGTCCACTCTTGCCCCGACAGGCTTCAGATTATCCGCAAGCTCGTCAGACCGAAAAGATTTTCAAGGGGAGCTGCAGAGGCTGTTGCATGATGCGGGAGATGATCTTCTAGCCTAGTCTACCAGGCTAAGTGGGCATTTTTCGGTTGATGGTTCCACAATCACAATGTCTCTTCTTCTGAGACATCTGTGACACAGATTGCTGATTTCCTCGTATATCTGAAGAACTTCAGAAATTTGTCTTCCTCCTCCATTAAGGGGCATTGAGCCATGCTTAGCTCAGTTTTTAAACATAGAGGCCTGGATTGTTCGTCAAATTCGGATATTAACGACCTGATCAAGTCCTTTGATATGTCAAAACAGAGGAAGGACAATTTGGTTTGTTGGAACTTGGATGTAGTCTTGAAGTGGCTGACAGGTCCTGCTTTTGAACACCTTCATTCCTCTTTGCCTTAGCTACTGCAAAATGCATTAGTGAAATTCTAGCCATCGATAAAAGGGTAGGTTTTTCCCAAGGAGATGTAGTTTGCTCCTTTACCTTAGGTTCTTGGCCAAGAACGCTGGCCTGTCCAGGCCCTGGCCTCGTTCTTTTACCATTAAGAACTTAATGGACATCCTTGGCTCCGAGGAAGAGGAGAGATTACTCTGTCCGGTCAGAGCTCTGAGGTACTATCTGAGTAGGACGGGAATGATCAGAGATCCATCCAGTAACCTCTGGTTTTCAGTTAAGAACCCTTTTTGCCCTCTGTCTAAGAATGCCTTGTCATTCTTCATGAGGGACATGATTTCAGAGGCACATTCACAGATCCATGAAGACATGTTGCCAACTTTTAAAGTGAAAGCTCATGAAGTTAGAGCAGTATCTACTAATTTGGCTTTCAGGCACAATATGTCCCTAACTTCCATTCTTCAGTCAATCTACTGGGAATGTAGGTCTATTTTCGTATCTCACTATTTGAAAGAAGTGGAAACAGTGTTTGATAATTGAGCACCTTGGGGCCATTACCAGTGGCTGGCATGGTATTGGTTGAGGATTCACAGGAAGCACATTTTTCCTCTTATTCTTTCGCCTTGGTGTAGCGTTTTCAAGTTTTTGGGGAGCCCAGGGGTATATTGTACCTGGAGTACCCACCAGTCTTAGTGGATGGGCTGTGGTGTTTTCAGAGTAGGTGACAGTGTTGTCTGGTTATTTTTAAATTTGGTACTGGGCCCAGGGCAAGGGCACTTTTATATGCTTTGCTAGCCATCAGGCCTATCCTCTGCGGCAAAGCTCCCACGTAAGTAGAGGTGACCCATGGCTCAACTGCCACGCCACTACAGGTTAAGATGTGCACCAACCAGAAGTATTCACCTGCAGTAACTCTCTTGCCAGGGAAGGAAACAACAAGCATTGTATCAATTCTAGCAAAATTTTCCGTTTCAAAGTCATTACCATGCTTTAATGTTTTGGTGTAGAATATATCCATATATCCCACCTCCATTCAATGTGGGATTCAGCTATGTAATTACTTGGTAAGTTACTTATATGAAAATTACATTTCCATAATAAAATCAAGTTTCATATATACTTAACAAGTAATTACAGAATCGGAGCCCACCCTCCTCCCATCTAATGGACATAAGGGCACCAATTAATTACATAACTATAGTTATGTAATTAATTGGTAAGTACTGTATGCATGAAACTTAATTTTATTATGAAAATGCCATATTTGGATTTCTGCAACCTCATTCTTAGCATCCTTTTTTTTTTTTTTTTTTTTTTTTTTTTTTTTTTTTTTGCATACAAACCCAGTACTGACAATTAACCTACATTTTTGATCTTCAGATGCCCCAGGTGCTTAAGATTTTTGTTCAGCAGGCAAAGGAGGATTGATGGTAGCTTTGTGCATGCACCTAGGAATCCTTGGGTCTCCAGTGGTCAACGCCTTCACTTTTGTGTATGGGCTGTTAGGTGCAAGAAATTCAGCTGGGGTAGAAGTTTCAGTTTTAAAGTAATGCAATTGTGTAAAAATTGTTTTAGCACAAACTCATTGCTTGAAATTAGCTTAGGTCGGATGGATTGAGTGGCATGAAAATTAAACTAAAATCTCAAAGGTTGAAATGGTTTGGGTATGTGGTGAGAAGAGATGAGGAACAGTATAAGGAAGGAGCAGGATGAAGAATAGTAGGAAGGTCTGGGAAATTATGGAAAGATTAGACATGAAGACTTAGACTTGATGGGATTTTGGGTAGAAAGTACAGGACAGAGGAGAGTGGAGAGAACTTGTTTCACATTGAAGAGAACTAACTTCAGTTCCATAAAGGATAAAATCTTATGTAATAATGTTTATGATGAATGATGGAGCTGTTGAATGACATAGAACTGGTTGGTTAGGACCTATAGAATCCCTTATAGTGCATGGGGAATGAAATCAGTAAGTGAACCCCGTCTCTTTGATGAGCAGGGAGCCGTATTCATAAGGAAGCAACTGTCCTAATTACAGGTAGATTAAGGCGTTTGTATATGTAAGTCAGTGTGATTCTTGAAAAGACTAAATAGTAGTTACCAGTTATGTGAAACATGATAGTAAGTAACCTTGGAAAGTGCACATCGTCAAGGATGCCACAGTGGGAAATGGGATGACAACAAAGGTGATGAGGATGATGTTAAGTGCAAAACCTCAGATGAAGTAGATATTGTACTGCCCATTCCATGGTTATTACTGGTCTTAGTGATTAAGAATATAATCACCTATCAGGAATGCCCAAAGACTCGAATTCACATATTTGTTTGGCACTTACAAGAGCTAATTAAACTGAATTCATGTCAAGATTTAGAATGAGTCCCCAGTTTAGAAAGTGTCTGGATGAACTTCCCCCTAGTTCTTCATTCTGCAAAGATAAAACTGAACGGCTAAGAATGGCAGATTAGATCTTCTATGTCTGGCACAGGCTGAAAGAGAAGGAACAGTGATAGCAGATCAGTCATGGTTATCTGGGATATGTTTCTGTTTTACAAATTCAGTTCCAAAAGATAAACCTTTGAAATTCTAGTATATTGCTATGAGTTACCTCATTGGATAGTGTATAAATTTCACTGGTCTCTCTTGAAGGTGTAAAAACCAGAAGAGAATCTTCCATTTGAGTTGTAAAAGAGGAGTTTGATTCAATGGTTCATAAGGAAGTTTAGCAAGACTTCAGAATCAATAAAAGTTCCCAGAATTTTGGCATAATCCTCTCAGCACCACTGAAAAACATTTGTCTGCTCCACAAAGCTTGTAAATCTGTAAATCTTAGCAAGAACAAATTTACAGTACTACCTGAGTTTTTGGCGCTTTATTTTGTTGCAGAATTTTGTGGAACGCATTATTCACTTTTCCGCGGGGGAATTTTCACTAATTCAGGAAATTTTGTAGATAACATTTCTACAGTGTAAGTAGACTGTAAATTACTCTTTATCATAAAAATCTGTATTTAGTCATGAACACAATATGAAAAAATATAGTAATTAGTAAATAAAGTGTTGCTCTAAGAAACAAGTGAATTAATGATAATTTTAATTGTCTTTACCAATATATAAAGAAAATAGGACGACTTCAATACTGTGAAAGAAAACGGTTATGCTTATGTATAAAGGGGTAACTTGATTAGTTGTCAAATGTTCTGTAACACAGATTTATTTAATTTGTATTAATGTTTTATTTAATTTGTATTAAATGTTTTATAGTTTGATGTTTACATTAACCCTCTAACGCCGAGCCTCTATTTACAAAAACGTCTCCCGTATGCCGGCGGCGTTCGGGAGTTAGCGCCGAAGCGGAAAAAAAGTTTTTTTCAAAAAATCACAGCACGCTTAGTTTATAAGATTAAGAGTTCATATTTGGCTCCTTTTTTTCTCATTGCCTGAAGTTTAGTATGCAACCATCAGAAATGAAAAAAAATATCATTATCATATATAAATATTGAAATATATGACAGTGCAAAAAAAAATTTCATATATAATTTTATACAAATCGCGCTGTGAGCAAAACGGTTAAAGCTAACGGGTTATTTTCTTTTTCTTTGTATTGTACACTAAATTGCAATGATTTTGGTATATAACAAATTGTAAAACAATCAAAGCAACACAGAGAAAATATTATCACAAAATGATGCATGAATTCGTAACGCTCGGATGTAAAAAAATGTTTTTTTCAAAAGTTCACCATAAATCGAAATATTGTGCTAGAGACTACCCGTTTGTTGAAAAATGAAGGTAATTGATTGAATATTACTAGACTGTAAGTGTTTTAGCTTACAGTTGCCTTTTTCGACCATTTCGGTCGAGTTAACGTTGACCGAAGGTCGAATTTTTTCTATTTATCGTGATTTATATGAAAATATTTCAAAACTGATAAAAGCTACAACCATGAGTTATTTTTGGGTGTATTCTACATGAAATTGCACACATTTTCATATATAAAAGTTTATGTAACGACTAATATAAAACGGTGCAAACATTACGACAACGTGACAAAAGAATTTCTGAGATATTCGGCCGAGTTACCGCACGGACGTAAGGAAAAAGTTTTTTTCAAAAATTTACCATAAATCAAAATATTGTGCTAGTGACTTCCAATTTATTGCAAAATGAAGGTAAATGATTGAATATTACTAGAATGTAAGAGTTTTAGTTTACAATTGCGTTTTACGACCATTTCGGTCGAGTTAAAGTTGACCGAAGGTTGAAATTTTGGCAGTTATCGTGATTTATGTGAAAATATTTCAAAACTGATAAAAGCTACAGCCATGATTTATTTTCTGTTATATTCTACATGAAATTGCGCACATTTTCATAAATAAAAGTTTACGTAACGACTAATGTAAAACGATGCAAACATTACGACAACGTGACAAAAGAATTTCCGAGATGTTCGGCCGAGTTACCGCACGCAGATGTAAGGAAAAATTTTTTTTTTTTTTTTTTTCAGAAATTCACCATAAATCAAAATATTATGCTAGAGACTTCCAGTTTGTTGCAAAATGAAGGTAATTGATTGAATATTACTAGAATGTAAGAGTTTTAGCTTATAATTGCATTTTTTTTACCATTTTGGTTGAGTTAAAGTTGACCGAAGGTTGAAATTTTGGCAGTTATCATGATTTATATGAAAATATTTCAAAACTGATAAAAGCTACAGCCATGAGTTATTTTCTGTTGTATTCTACATGAAATTGCGCACATTTCCATATATAAAACTTTATGTAACGACTAATATAAAATGGTGCAAACATTACGACAACGTGTGAAAGAATTTCTGGGACGTAAGGAAAAAGTTTTTTCAAAATTCACCATAAATCGAAATATTGTGCTAGAGACTTCCAATTTGTTGGAAAATGAAGGTAAATGATTGAATATTACTAGAATGTAAGATTTTTAGCTTACATTTGCGTTTTTTTACCATTTCGGTCGAGCCAAAGTTGACCGAAGGTTGAAATTTTGGCAATTATCGTGATTTATATGAAAATATTTCCAAACTGATAAAAGCTACAACCATGGGTTGTATTTTGTTGTATTTTACATGAAATTGCGCACATTTTCATATATAAAACTTTATGTAACAGCTAATATAAAACAGTGCAAAAATTATGACAAAATGATAGAAGAATTTCTGAAATTTTCGGCAGAGTTACCGCACGGACGTAAGGAAAAAGTTTTTTCAAAAATTCACTATAAATCGAAATATTGTGCTAGAGACTTCCAATTTGTTGCAAAATGAAGGTAAATGATTGAATATTACTAGAATGTAAGAGTTTTAGCTTACAATTGCATTTTTCGACCATTTCGGTCGAGTCAAAGTTGACCAAAGGTTGAAATTTTTTGTAGTCGATGTACAGTACGTCCACTCGGCACCGAACAGACAATTTTAGTCGACGTATGATACGTCCAGTCGGCATTTAACGGTTAATATCAATATTTTTAAATTAGTAAAATATTGTTATAAGTATTTTAGGGGATGTATATACATAAGAGGAACAGTTGTAAAAGGATATTAATTTAAGATGACTTAGGGAGTTTTGGGATGATGGTTCAGGGTGTATTTTTGTTTGAATTGATATTGTTTTACTATGATGATTTAAGGTATATTTTTGTTTGAACTACTAAATTAGGCAGTGAACTTTTAAAACTCATTTATAACCATACAGTTATAAGCATTTTTAGAGAGGATTTTTTGCATTTGCGTGGTGGGTTCTGGAACCTATCCCCACAAAAAAGTGGGGGAGCACTCTATACCCTTTGATGGCTGAACCTGCTAGGAAAGGAATGGTGGTGTTGGGCAGATCAGTATCCCCTCACTACACCAATTACAGAACTAGTTTCACTTCACCTAGTATAGATGGTGATAGCTGGCTGTTTCTGCCAGAAATCCACTTCGAAGTTCTGCCTGACAACCTGCACTTGTGGAGGTATAGCATTTCTAGATTCCTGCAGAACCAACAATATTTAGGTTAACAGAGCAGTTTTTCCCACTTGACGAGACAGAAGGATGCCCACTGATAGTGACAGTAGATTGACAGACCAATTTTGCTGTAGGCAAAGAGAACACCCACTAGTAACATTCACTAAGTCTTCCTTCTTAGGATGCTTTTTGAAAGCATGTATAAAATTGTACAGTGGAAGAGAATTGAAGCTCAGCCAAGAGAAACACATCAACCTCTTGCCTTTGTCCTGTAATGTCTTCACCCTCTGATAACAGGTTGCTGGTTACACCGAAAAGCCATTCTTGCTAGTTGGTGATGGCCAGGAAGTATGAAAGGAAACACTTTGTGTTGTCCACTTCAGCTGCCATAAAACTCCAATGTGCCTGAAGGTTGTTGCTGTATCCTCATAGAGCACCTAGCTATTTAACTGAATTTTGTCTTAAGCTAGGGAGAACAATTAGTTTGGGATAGGATATGAGCTTGTCTTACCCTTTACCAGAGTTATATTCTTGTCATTCAGTCTGTCTGCCAAGATTTCTACCATAGCATTAATCATGATGTCATTCAGTCTGTTTGCCAAGATTTTTAAAGTAGCATTAGCCATGGGTGCTTTGAAACCAAATATGAGGGATTGTTTGGAGAGGAATCTGGATCTTTGCTGTAGTGTTAAGGCCTCTTTCTTGTTAGAAATGACATTAAGCCAATCCAGGGTCTTGGTGATGGCTTCTTCCAGTTAGGTCAGTGATACCTCCAGAGCAGTGTCATCTGAGTTAAATATCCAGGAAGAGGATCTCTGGATTGCTGTCAGATATGATTTTCTTATCTGGCATTTTAGTGTTCATGGTTCTGCTCTGATCACAATATAGTGGACTTCTTGTCCAGGGTCACAAGAGCTTCACCAATTCCCCACAAGTGTAAGTCTGCTTGTTGCAGACTGCTGGTTGAAGGTCTCTCTAACATCCCCATTGTCATAGCCTATGTATGCTTACAATGACTCTGGTCATTTCGCTATCCGGTCAAGTACCAAGGTTGTGATTACAAATCCAATTGGCTTCTAACCACTACATGGCTCTTGTCCTGGCATTGCTTTGTGGTAGGATCACTAAGCTGACTGCTACAGTGTCTGTAGATCATGGAATCCTTGCTGCCCCCATTCTTAGCACAGACTCCCTTTGCGGTTGTGCGAGTAATTGTTAGCAAGAATTTGTACTGGTTGCTGGTATTTGTAAACATTGCCCCAATCATGTACAGTGTTCATGAGTATGTTTTATGTTTTGAGTTCTCCACTCTTGCTTGTGCAGGATCAGTTAAAGAAGCCAGTGAGGTAGTAGGAGAAGCCATCAGTATACATTGGGATTATTCAAGATGAGTCTGTGTATAAGGCTTAATATTGTGCACCTCTGTTTTCATCCTGACCTGGCTTAAACTATCTGAAGACATTGATTACTTGTCTTGGATCATCATGATTTGGCTAAGGATGGTAGAAGATAGGGAGTGGAGCACCTGCTAACAACTGCTGAAGGTGTTTCTGCATAAGCTTTTGGAGTAAGGTGGCATTGTTGTGGGAGTAACATTCAGGCTGTGTACCACAGTGCTGTGTACCACAGCACTGGCAAAAGAAGAAATGGGTTTTCTCCAAACTCCTTGACAGTCACTTTTGAAGGAGATTCTGATGCTGAAAACAAGAATGCTTCCATCTAGGCAGTGTTTCCACAGAATCTGTAGTTCCTCTAACTAGGGTAAAGACTACATGGAAGGCAACCAATTATGACAATAGAACAGGTAATATTGGGGAACCTATCCCTGCCAAACATGGCATGGCCTGTCAGGCATTCCAATCATCTGACTGTTGCTCCTTATAGCAAAAATGAAGCAGCATAAATGTAATAATATGCATAAGGATCAGTTCCAAATTTGTAAGAAAGAAACTGATTGAAGGTTCCAGCAGCATTAACCATATAAAATATACTGAAATATAAATTAACAAAATGATTAATCATAAATTTATTTATAACAGAGGCAAGACATGTGAAATGAAAAAGGCTAAAAAAATATAGAAAAATTTGCCTGTTACCCAAATATGCAACATAAATGTGTCATTTGACAATGTAAAACACACAGTGGGTACAAATACACAATATAATTAGTTAGCAAATTGTTACTGAAATTATATGTTTCATTTGCTATGATTGGTTGCACTTCCACTGTAGCCTTTACCATAGCAGGGGGACCTACAGATAAAGTGGAAAGACTGCTGGGGTGGATGTATCCTTGTCTTCAGCAGCAGAATCCTTTTATTCAGTCTCCCATCTAGCACCGAAATCTCTTGAATCGGTGGCTATCAAAGAGCTTTCCTCATTTGATAATGTTTTGTATGGTATGAAATATGCAAAATTACAAAATATCTAAAATAATTAAGACTACCCAATCATGATTGAAAAGACAAGGTACAAAGTAGATATAAATGCTTTGAAAATTTAAACCTTCAGTGGGTAACAAAACCCTGTGTTAAAATAGGGAAACAAATCAGGGTAACCAAGGCAAACATAGTGGGTAAGCAAAGAATAAACACTTCTAAAATACTAATCTAGCAGTCTAATCCTTATTCACACCTCAAGTTATGTGAAAACCAGATAGGGCTAACAAAAGAAAATTAGATAACTAGATCACCTCTTGTCAACTACTAAACATAATCACGCCATTCAAGCCAGAATACTAGAGTACCCACAAAACATTGATAAATCCAGAAATTAATGCTAGTTGAAGCAAGTGTATTAGTATTCTCCCACTACCATCCAGAATGCCAGCAAAAGCCTTGTAGTCGCAGAAATTACTCAACCTGACAAGAGTTATAATGTGGTTTTTTAATCCATACTGAAATATAAAGACAAGGGAAACAAAATGTTAGTTGAAAGATATAAATGAGAAAATTATTTAAATGACTTTTTAGCAGTCCTGTGAATACATGGGTAATTTTACCAAGCTGGTTACAGCACCTATGACATGGAAAGTAGGCAGTCAGGTGCTGAAGACCCAGGGGTCCATAACATGTGGGCTACCACCACTTCACTTGTCTGTTGAACAGGTGTCTTGAGTCATTCCAAGACCATTAATGCAATTTGATTATAAGTAATTGGTTTGCAGTGGAATGAATTGATAAAGTACAGTACTATACAGGTACAAGGTACAAAGGAAAGGGAAAAAAAGAATTATATCAACAGGTAATGAATTAAGGTTTGCTAAAAGTACATTTCAGAACAATAATTGAAGGAGCTAGAGGAAAAAGGTGAAAGAATATAAATTTTTAGCGTGACTGAGCAAAAGATTTAAGGAATAAAAGTTGTTTTGGATGAAAAATGTTTATAGAGAAGGTTAGAGGGCAAATAGATCTTTGAATGAAATATGCAGTTAGGAAATAGTTGTCATTTTTACAACAGAGTATTGCTTTCCACAGTTATTCTGATTTGAGTTCTCTCTGTCTTCTGTTATTTACATTATGCCTGAACTATCATTTGATTTAGGTCCTTTTCCATTCACTTTTCCATGATTTTTTGGGTCTTCCTATAGGTATTTTCCTTACAGTATCTCATAAATATTAGAATATGTGCACTCATTAGTAATCAGTGAAGCATTATGTATAATTTTACCTGGTATTTAATATGGGACAAGACATTAAATATAAAAAAAACTAATAGTATTACAGTGTTATCATAAGTTACCTGTGGTTAGACTTTAAGACAAATTAAAGAAATACTGTACATATGTTTTCAAGGTTGCAGAATATCTAATTTGTATAAACAAGAAAAATATATTGCTTAACACTAAGGAATTACACTAGCATGGCAAAATTTAAGCCATCAGCAACATTTTTAAGAATTTTTTTTTAATATGGTATTGGCAGAAAATTGCCTGACCAGTAGCATTTGATATGGAGTGGACCTTTTGACACAAGCTGCACAGTAGGTTTACCAAACTATGAGATGCTAGAATAATGACTTGTACTGTATTTAGAAGCTTGATGTCGAATGTAAGGAAATTTCATCATAAATGCTCTATAATTCTGTATGTATAAATGTAACTGGACCAGTATTTAATTCACTGTTGCCAGAGAGAATTATAAGCTTAAATACAATGAACATTAAAGAAAGAACACTAGGCTAAATTGTGCACTGATGGTAAACTTTACTATGACCAGTGCCTTGTTGGGGTTTCTGCGTGCCTTGTGGTTTGTATAATGCACTGTAGACCATTACAGAGGTATGAATATCCCTTTGGTCTCTTCAACTTTTACCCTGCTCTGGTGTTCTTATCATTTAAAAACAAATTCTTTGGGAAACTTGCGAAAGTTTTGAAATAAGACCTGAGTTTCTTTGAACAACTTATATGTACTGTGACCAGGTCAAACGTAATGCACAGGCAGTTCCTGGTTATTGGGGGTGGGGGGGGTGTTCTGTTCCTGACAGCATGACGATAACCGAAAATCGGCATTAATAGTGCTGATCCCTGGTTATTGGCACCTATAACCATGGTTAGTACTGCCGATAAATGGGGATTGGTGCCAATAACCGGGGATCAGTGCCGATAACTGGAGATTGGTGCATATCAGTGCCGAAAATCCAGTTATCGTCATCACTAGACAAGCACCGTAAAACCGGATTGCTGATAACTAGGAACTCCCTGTATTAGAATTTGAGAGTAACTTTAAAAAAAAAATAAACATACCACAGGGTTATGGCAGTCTTTATTTGTTTTGTTTTCAAATTGGTCAAAATAGTTATCCTAGGGATACAGAAATACCTCCAGTTATGTCATTTCAAGTTTCTTTTGACTTTACGGAGATTTTTGTTGAGAATTACGGAGATTTTTGTTGAGAATAATGGGGAAAAGTAAATGGAAAAATAAATATTGATTTACATCAGTTTATATATCTTCATATCCATTAGCAACAAATGTTAAAATCCCATAAAAATATAGAAATCAATAAAAAAGTGCCAAATCCTTGAAAAACAACTTTAAAATATATTAAATACCCTAATAGACACTAATGATATGTCAGTATATAATATAATAAAAAAAAAAACTAAAAATGTCTTAATTATATGATTTTTGGCCAACCATACAGTATACCATGCCTGTACAGCAGTATAACATATACACACAATTGAACCATTTAAAAGCTTAAAAATCATATATAAAAAAATTTTGCAGTGCATGATGTCTGGCTGTAATAATAGGTTTAGCATTCTGCTGATTACTGTGTTAATTCTTGACAGCAAATGTAAACGTGCTTGCGTATGTGTTATTTGGTGTTATGTTTGCATTGCATTTGTCTTCAATTATTAGTCCCATCCCTTCAAAGAAAGTGCTACTAAGCATAATGCTGTTTTGTTGTAAAGATGTGTATGATAAAATACAATGAAAATTATGAAAATTTCTACCGTAGCTCATTCTCTTGGCTTGAGTTGGACAACACTATTATCAGTCCAGGACAAGGCACAGATTTTAGCCCACGTCAGGGTTAATGCTTCAGCGATGAGGAACACCATCATCAGCAAGAAAAGAAGAAAGATCTGCAAAGAAATGGAATAGCTTCTATTTCTTTAGAACAAATATCTGACTCATCAGTGTATCCCATTAAACAAGCTTTTGATTTCAGAGAAAGCATTGCATTTGTTTACAGACTTGAAGTTCCAGATGAGTAATACACAGAATTCAAGGGAAGTTCAAGATGGTATTTGCAGTTCAAGCAGTGGCAGGTTTCACAGCATCAGGAATGAAGACGAAAGTGAATTGGCCAATAATTGGCAGCATCTGAATTCTGTGGTATGTTGGCAAAGATTATAGAGGAGCCACAGTTTCTTCCAGAGCAAATATTTAATGTGGATGAGACTGGTCTTTACTAGAAATACAGTGCCAGATTGTTCATTTATATCCAAGGAGGATAAGGTCACAAAGAGACCATTTGACCCTTCTGTTTGGAGGCAGTTGTGCAGGTTTCTTTAAAACTAAAGCTGTGCTAGTCTATCATGTGGAGAATTCTCAAGCAATGAAGAACATCCTCAGGGTCTTTATTCCAGTCATATGGATAATCCCAAGGCTTGAGAGACATTCATTATTTTTTATAATTGGTTCCTCAACCACTTTGTACTTGCAATTCAGAAATATTATAAGAAATAGGTTATCCCTTTCACCATCACCATCTGTCAGAATGTCATCTCTCTCCTCCTCCACCTCCTCCTCCTCCAGCATGATCTCTCAGTAGTGCGGATAAGTGCACACTGCATTTTGTGGTCCTAGAGCCAGTTTGAGCCTGCCAATCTGTGGTAACAATTTCCCCCCCCCCCCCCACTCCCTGAAACTGAAATTTCCCCCAGGTTGAGAACCGCTGGGTGTCTAGAGATACATCAACAAGGCAGTCTTAACATAAATAAAATAAAAGCCATGGTGACATTGACCTGAAAATGTACTTGAGGAGGAAGTCATCTCATTATTCAAGGCAGACAAATGAGGAGTTGGAGCTTCAAGAGGATCAGTGCTACAAGGAGTAGACATGATAACCAGAGCCATGACATTTCTATGTCAAGAAGATATGGCAGACCTTTGCTTTTGTTGGCAAAGCCATTGTCATTTTCAAGGAGATTGATGCCAGGGCTGAACACTTTGCCAAGGTAAAGGGGTCAGTGCAGAACTGTGTGTTGCTTGTTATAGATTAAACAACAGAATTATGGGCACTGCCTACTGATTCTTGAAGCATACAAACCCCAAAGGAGAAATTCAGCCTTCACCCTCATCAGTATAGTCCCCTTCTACCTTCCTTCTGCCCATCGAGCACATTGACATCACCCATAAGATAGTTATAGTAAAATAGAATGTATGCATATTTTTTCTTTACAGTCTTTATAATGTATACATTTTTAAAAAGATAGTGAATGTTTAACTATCAAACAACTTATTTATAATGTATTAGCACTGTTATGGGGTTCCTTCTAGGGGGTCAATTTTTAAAGGGCCTATTTGACTAAGGTATTATTGTATCTGATTATTACTGCATGAAATTCAAGGCCTAATTTTGAGAATGCAGTCAGCATTAAGAGCAAAACAGTGTTGTGACTTAATTTAGCCAATACTGTATTTAATTACAGTCTTGGAGACACTGCCAGAACTATAAAAACTTTTTACTTGGTTATCTAAATTGTTTAAAGTTTTTGCCACTCATGGATTAATCATTCTGGAAAACCTGTGGAGAAGTAAAAAGTTTGATACAGTGGTCTTATTAAAATGCTACATGGTTAGTCAGTGAACTTTCATATAAGTAAAACAAGTAATTACATAGTTATAGTCTCAACTTGCGCAGCATCCTTTATTTAAAAAATTGCAGTAGCACTTCGATAGTTTAGTGTAGGTGACAAGCCCCCGCCCACCAACAGGAGTACGGGAAATGACTTAGCAGAAAACCTCATTCTGTTTCTGCCAGCTCTTGAGTGACATCAGGAGTTTGCTGCAGCTTTTGTTTACTGATTTTTGGTGTATGGCTGGATTTCGATGACATATCACTTATTTTGAGTAGCCTTCAAGTTTTTGTTGTTAATCTGTCTGATTCAAGTTCGTCTAGGTTTTGATACTGTTGCGAAGGTTGCAAACAGATTGATCAAATCTTCATATGACGCTTGTAGTAAGGAGATATATAATTTGCAGCGTGTAGGGTGCAGTAATGTAGTAAGGAGGAACTGGTGTTGAATGTAATGATTGCCAGAGCACCCAGAAGGTGCTGAAAAACGTGCGTCTCTTAGCTAAGCCTAGGTTAGAAGATAACAATGCTATTCCTTCTTCCCCCTTCCCACTTTTTCTCCTGCTACTAGCCCTCCTACTTTTAATCCACCTACTCCCGCACGTGGCTCCCTTGCTACCGACCCTTGCCGTTGCCAAGTCTCAAGTCTAGTTTAACAAGATTTTAACATAGTAGTGAATGCAGCGAAGTGGAGGAGGTGGCTACTTGTCCCTTCGGTCCTCCTAGACCAAGGTCACTGTCATACTCCCCTAAACCTGGGAGAAAACATACTAAAAGTCCGATGGAGGCTGAGGGGGTTGGCCCACGGGTAGCTGCCCCTCAATCGAACCTGTTGCACATTCCCAGGTATTGGCAGACAGCCACTGGAAAGGCCTCTTGACGGGAAACAGTGTTATGTAAGTGGAGGAGGTGGCTTTTCTTCCCACCAGTTCTAGACAAACGTTTCTGTCCTGCTCCCCCTGAACCTGGGAGAAGACATGCCTGAAGTCCAAAGGAGGCCTGTGGAGTTTGCCTATGGGTTGCTGCCCCCTCAGTCGAACCTATTGCACTATTCCAGGTTTCGACAGACAGCCGCTGGAAAGGCATCTTGGATGTGCACCAGTTGTCGTCCGACTCTCTGGACTCCAGCCCAGACTTCGAAGTACCACAACTGCTTTCTTGATTCATCTTGTCCATTGAAGAGACAGGCAGGTGATGCTGGCAGCTCTTCTCTGCTGCCCAGTTAGCAGTTTAAGGAGCGGGCGCAGTCCTCAACCATTCTTCAATGCATAGGACAGTAAGAGTAGTTTTCTCCTGAATGTACTCCTGTTGGGCACCAGTATTTGGCTCCCAAGCACCCAACGATCCCTCTAAGGCACCCATTGTCTTCATTCAAGTGCCCAACGATCCCTCTCAGGTGCCTGTTGCTTCGTTCAAGCACCCGACGCCAGCTCATGACCACCTGGCGCCAGCTCCCAAGTGCCCAGCACCAGCTCCTGAGCACTCGGCGCCAGTTGCCAAGCGCCTGTTTCCAAGTGCCCGGCGCCGACTCTTCAATATCAATCTCCTGCTCAGAGTGCCAAGCGCCCGTTTCCAATGAGTGTCTCCTAGCCTATGCAGCTCTCCTTCAATGTTTGCGGGCGAGCTCTCTGAACCTTTTTTGGCGCTAGCGAGCCCCGGTCTCACCTACCTCAAACTTCCTGAGGAGCCATCCAGATGACAGACCTAGGCTCCCCACAATGGTGTCTAGGAAGGCATTCAAGGAGATTGAAGTTTGGTTTTCTGCTAAGGTAAGGCTTCATTCATCTTTCCTCCCTCGCACTTAATCTGTAGGAGTTTTCTTCCCACTGCTTAGCGTTTTCATCGGCAGAACTTGACCTCTTTGAGGTGCTCGAAGCCTTCGGTTTCTTGGAGTGGATGGTGAGAGCTCCAGCCAAGAAGATGAAATATGGCATGATTTAGTTGGAGACTTCGCCTTGGACTGGCTAGGAGTCCTTTCGTGGAAGTAAGCCCAAGTCCAGTCTAGTACCTGCTCCAATGTCTGCTTCTCAACCAGAACTGACAAGAGGAGCTCAAGTCCTTGTCCAAGAAATGAGGAAGATGCCTGCTGTGCACAAATGAGAGCCATTCTTCTCGAGTTTTGGGAAGTGGAGTATCAGAGGGGCAGAACAGTGAACTGTCAAAGTTCTAAGGGAGGACTACTTCATTCTGCTCATGGAGAGCCCCCCTTTTGTCCCTTCTCCCATCGTTTTGACGGCCTACTCGAGGCTCGGAAAAACATTCAGCCCTCTTGGAGGAGGTCTCCTCTCTTCTTCAAAAGAGAGTCATAGGAGAAGTCGAGAACATCAACTCAGAGGTACTTTAATCCATTCACCAGGCCGATTGGATGATAACCTTGGATTTGCAGGACACATACTTCCACTACCTCAACCATCCGGACTCTAGGAAGTATCTAAGGTTTATCTTCCAGAACACTCTCTCAGGCACCCCACATCAAAGTGTCTAAATGCCTGACGCCACCTGAGTGCTTGGAGCATACCAGTGCCAGGCACCAACTAAAATCTTCCAGTTTCAGGCTCTTTGCTTTGACCTTTCTACTGCACCTCAAGTGTCCACTTGAGCCTCGCTCCTCTAACAGAAGTTTTCATTTTATAGGCATAAACATCAGTCTATATCTGGACGACTTGCCTCTTCGATCCCCTTCGAGGGAAGAGTGCATGAAGGACTTGAACATCTCCTCTCTCAGGAACTGGGAATTATCATCTACCTTCAGAAGTCCCAGTTGGCCCCTTCGCAGGAGTTCCTCTATGTGGGGATGAGTCTCAGCTCTTGGACTTTACAGGCTTTTGTGTGTGCCAAGAGAATTGCCAGCTGCCTTCAGACAGTCCACAGGTTTCTAGCCCTTTTGTCTTGCTTGGCCCATCATTGGATGAGCCTAGTGGCAACTCTGTCGTCCAACAAGATGTTCGTCAAGTTAACCCTTAAACGCTGAGCCTCTATTTACAAAAGTGTCTGCCGTATGCCGGTGGGGTTTGGGAGTTAGCCCCGAAGCGGAAAAAAAGTTTATTTCAAAAAATCACAGCACGCTTAGTTTTTAAGATTAAGAGTTCATTTTGGCTCCTTTTTTTCTCATTGCCTGAAGTTTAGTATGCAACCATCAGAAATGAAAAAAAATATCATTATCATATATAAATATTGGAACATATGACTGCAAAAAAAAAATTTCTTATATAATTGTATACAAATCGTGCTGTGAGCAAAACGGTTAAAGCTAATGAGTTATTTTTTCTCGTTGTATTGTACAATAAATTGCGATGATTATGGTATATAGCAAATTGTAAAACGATCAAAGCAACACAGAGAAAATATTATCACAAAATGATGCATGAATTCGTAACGCGTGGACGTAAAAAAAGTTTTTTCAAAAATTCACCATAAATCAAAATATTATGCTGGAGACTTCCCGTTTGTTGCAAAATGAATGTAAAATATTGAATATTAATAGAATGTAAGAGTTTTAGCTTACAATTGCATTTTTTGACCATTTCGGTAGAGTCAAAGTTGACCGAAGGTTGAAATTTCGGCACTTATGATTTATATAAAACTATTTCAAAACTGATAAAAGCTACAACCATGAGTTATTTTTTGTTGTATTGTACATGAAATTGCGCACATTTTCATATATAAAACTTTATGTAATGGCTAATATAAAACGGTGCAAAAATTATGACAAAGTGACTAAAGAAATTCTGAGATTTTCAGCAGAGTTAGCGAGCGCGGAGGTAAGGAAAAAGTTTTTTCAAAAATTCACCATAAATCAAAATGTTGTGCTACAGGCTTCTCATTTGTTGCAAAATGAAGGTAAATGATTGAATATCACTAGAATGTAAGAGTTTTAGCTTACAATTGCATTTTTCGACCATTTCGGTCGAGTCAAAATTGGCCGAAGGTTGAAATTTTGGCACTTACCATGATTTATATGAAAATATTTCAAAACTGATAAAAGCTACAACCATGAGTTATTTTTTTTTTGTATTCTACATGAAATTGCACACATTTTTATATATAAAACTTTATGTAACGGCTAATATAAAACGGTGCAAAAATTACGACAAAGTGACTAAAGAATTTCTGAGATTTTCAGCAGAGTTAGTGCGCACAGACGTAAGGAAAAAGTTTTTTCAAAAATTCACCATAAATCGAAATATTGTGCTAGAATGTAAGAGTTTTAGCTTACAATTGCATTTTTCAACCATTTCGGTCAAGTCAAAGTTGACCGAACGTTGAAATTTTGGCACTTATGATTTATATGAAAATGTCAAAATTGATAAAAGCTACAACCTTGAGTTATTTTTGTTGTATTCTACATGAAATTGCGCACATTTTCATATATAAAACTTTATGTAACGGCTAATAGAAAACTGTGCAAAAATTACGACAAAGTGACTAAAGAATTTCTGAGATTGTAAGAGCCTGACACCTTCTCTTCCAAACACGTGTGTGTTTGTCGTCCATCGGAGTGGCGAGACGTTTGGTGTCTTCACAAACAGAAACATACACACAGTTTGATACAGAACTTTAACTCAACCGAAATGGTCAAAAACTGCAATTGTAAGCTAAAACACTTACAGTGTAGTAATATTCAATCATTTACCTTCATTTTGCAACAAACGGGAAGTCTCTAGCACAATATTTCGATTTATGGTGAATTTTTAAAAAAAAACTTTTTCCTTACCTCCGCGCACTGTAACTCGGCTGAAAATCTCAGAATTTCTTTAGTCACCTTGTCGTAATTTTTGCACCATTTTCTATTAGGCGTTACATAAAGCATTATACATGAAAATGTGTGCAATTTCATATAGAATACAACAAAAAATAACTCATGGTTGTAGCTTTTATCAGTTTTGAAATATTTTTATATGAATCACGATAAGTGCCAAAATTTAAACCTACGGTCAACTTTGACTCGACCGAAATGGCCAAAAAATGCAATTGTAAGCTAAAACTCTTACATTCTAGTAATATTCAATCATTTACCTTCATTTTGCAACAAACGGGAAGTCTCTAGCACAATATTTCGATTTACGGTGAATTTAAAAAGAAAAAACTTTCTCCTTCCCTCTGCGTGCGCTAACTCTGCTGAAAATCTCAGAATTTCTTTAGTCACCTTGTCGTAATTTTCGCACCATTTTCTATTAGGCGTTACATAAAGCATTATACATGAAAATGTGTGCAATTTCATATAATATAGAATACAACAAAAAATAACTCATGGTTGTAGCTTTTATCAGTTTTGAAATATTTTCATATAAATCACAATAAGTGCCAAAATTTAAACCTACAGTCAACTTTGACTCTACCGAAATGGTAGAAAAATGCAATTGTAAGCTAAAACTCTTACATTCTAGTAACATTTAATCATTTACCTTCATTTTGCAACAAATGGGAAGTCTCTAGCACAATATTTTGAATTATTGTGAATTTTTAAAAAAAACTTTTTCCTTCCCTCCGCGCGCGCTAACTCTGCTGAAAATCTCAGAATTTCTTTAGTCACCTTGTCGTAATTTTTGCACCATTTTCTATTAGGCGTTACATAAAGTGTTATACATGAAAATGTTTGCAATTTCATGTAGAATACAGCAAAAAATAACTCATGGTTGTAGCTTTTATCAATTTTGAAATATTTTTATATAAATCACAATAAGTGCCAAAATTTAAACCTATGGTCAACTTTGACTCGACCGAAATGGTCGAAAAATGCAATTGTAAGCTAAAACTCTTACATTCTAGTAACATTTAATCATTTACCTTCATTTTGCAACAAATGGGAAGTCTCTAACACAATATTTTGAATTATGGTGAATTTTTGAAAAAAACTTTTTCCTTCCCTCCACACGCTCTAACTCTGCTGAAAATCTCAGAATTTCTTTAGTCACCTTGTCGTAATTTTCGCACCATTTTCTATTAGGCATTACATAAAGTGTTATACATGAAAATGTGTGCAATTTCATGTAGAATACAGTAAAAAATAACTCATGGTTGTAGCTTTTATCAGTTTTGAAATATTTTCATATAAATCACGAAATTGCCAAAATTTAAACCTACAGTCAACTTTGACTCGACCGAAATGGGTGAAAAATGCAATTGTAAGCTAAAACTCTTACATTCTAGTAACATTCAATCATTTACCTTCATTTTGCAACAAACGGGAAGTATCCAGCACAATATTTTGATTTATGGTGAATTTTTGAAAAAAACTTTTTCCTTCCCTCTGCGTACGCTAACTCTGCTGAAAATCTCAGAATTTCTATAGTCACCTTGTCGTAATTTTCGTACCATTTTCTGTTAGGCGCTACATAAAGTGTTATACATGAAAATGTGTGCAATTTCATGTAGAATACAACAACAAATAACTCATAGTTGTAGCTTTTATCAGTTTTGAAATATTTTCATATAAATCACGATGTGCCAAAATTTAAACCTATGGTCAACTTTGACTCGACTGAAATGGTCGAAAAATGCAATTGTAAGCTAAAACTCTTACATTCTAGTAAAATTCAATCATTTACGTTCATTTTGCAACAGACGGGAAGTCTCTAGCACAATATTTCGATTTATGGTGAATTTTTTAAAAAACTTTTTCCTTCCCTCCGCGCGCGATAACTTGCTGAAAATCTCAGAATTTCTTTAGTCACCTTGTCGTAATTTTCGCACCGTTTTATATTAAGCGTTACATAAAGTGTTATACATGAAAATGTGCGCAATTTCATGTAGAATACAACAAAAAATAACTCATGGCTGTAGCTTTTATCAGCTTTGAAATATTTTCATATAAATCACGATAAATAGAAAAAATTTGACCTTTGGTCAACTTTAACTCAACCGAAATGGTCGAAAACTGCAATTGTAAGCTAAAACACTTTCAGTTTAGTAATATTCAATCATTTACCTTCATTTTACAACAATATTCAATCATTTACCTTCATTTTACAACAAATGGGAAGTCTCTAGCACAATAGTTCGATTTATGGTGAATTTTTGAAAAAACATCTTTTTTTACGTCCGCTCATTAAGAATTCATGCATTATTTTGTGATGATATTTTCTCTGTGTTGCTTTGATCGTTTTACAATTTGTTATATACCAAAATCATTGCAATTTTGTGTACAATACAACGAAAAAAAATAACTGATTAGCTTTAACCATTTTGCTCACAGCGTGATTTGTATACAATTATATATGAAATTTTTTTTCGTGGTCATATATTCCAATATTTATATATGATAATGATATTTTTTTAATTTCCGATGTTTGCATACTAAACTTCAGGCAATGAGAAGAAAAAGAGCCAAAAATGAACTCTTAATCTTAAAAACTAAGCGTGCTGTGATCTTTTGAAAAAAACTTTTTTTCCCTTTTGGCGCTAACTCCCGAATGCCGCCGGCATATGGCAGACACTTTTGTAAATAGAGGCTCGGCGTTGAAGGGTTAAGGGGCATTAACCTGTGTTTAGCTCAGTGTTTAAACACGGGTCCTGAATCTTGCATCGATCCCAGATCTTAACGGACGCAGTGTAGAAGTGGCTGACAGGTCACTTTTGAACCCCTTAGTTCCTCTTCTTGGAGAAACTGTCCTCAGAAGACTCTCTTCCTCTTGGCCTTGGCTACTGCTAACATATTAGAGAGTTCCAAGACATCGATAAAGGGTAGTTTTTTTCACAAGGAGATGCAGTTTGCTTCTCTAGCCAAGAATGAGGACCCTTCCAAACCCTGGCCCTGTTCTTTCTCCATTAAGACGTTAATGGATACCTTGGCTCTAAAGAAGAAGAGAGAGTTCTTTGTCCTGCTAGGGCTTCAAGTTACTACCTGAGCAGGACCTCTGGTGCACTGTCAAGAACCCGTTGGGCCCCTCTTGACTAGAAGGCATTGTCCTTCTTCTTCAAAGACTTAATTTCTGAGGGGCACACTCAGATTCAGGAGGGCATTTCGCCTACTTTTAAAGTGAGAGCTCATGACATCAGGGCAGTCTCTACTATATTAGCTTTCAGGCACATTCCCTCACTTCCGTTCTGCAGTCGGCCTACTGGAAGTGCGAGCCAATCTTCGCGTCTCACTGTTCGAACGAAGTTAAAACGATGTTTGAAAATTTCAGTACCTTGTGGCTATTTTCAGTGGCTGGCATGGTATTGGGGGAGGAAGCATAGGAATCTCTTTTTATCCTACTATCTGTTCGCCTTGAAGCAGGGTGTTCAGTTTTTTGGAGCCGCCAGTTACAATATACCTTGAGTACCCACCAGTTTCAGTGGATGGGTTGTGGTGTTTTCAGTGTAGGTGGAAGTGTTGTCTGGTTGTTTTTTATATTGGTACTGTGCCCAGGGCAAGGGCACTTATATATGCTTTGCTAGCCATTGATCCTATCCTTTGTTGCAAAGCTCCCACTTAAGTTGAGGGCACCCCATGGCTTTACCGCCACACCACTACAAGTTAAGATGAGCACCAACCAGAGGCAGTATTCACCTGCAGTATTTCTCTTACCACATAAGGAAACGACAAGCATTGGTTCAATGCTAGCAAACTTTTCTGTTTCAAGTTCATTACTATTACTTAATGTTTTGGAGCAGAATATGTCGTCCATGTATCCCACCTCCTGTCAATGTGGGATTCAGCTATGTAATTACTTGTTAAGTTACTTATATGAAAATATTATTTTCATGATAAAATTAAGTTTTGTACATACTTAACAAGTAATTACAGAATCGGAGCCCTCCCCTCTCATGGACATAAGGCACAAACAGAATGAGGTTTTCTGCTAAGTCGTTTCCAGTACAGGTTTTCTGCTAAGTCGTTTCCAGTACTCTTGTTAGTGGGCAGGGCTTGTCACCTACACTAAACTATGAAAGTGCTAGCGCGATTTTTTAAATAAAGGCTGCTGCACGGGTTGAAACTATAGCTCTGTAATTACTTGGTAAGTATATATGAAACTTAATTTTATCATGAAAATAATATTTTACATCAAATGTAATAATACAATACAGTATAAGATTAAATGAGTAACATTCCTACATAATAAAAGAATTCTGTCTAACTTGTGATACCATAGTACTGAAATAGATCTTTTAATGTACTGTATTACCAAAGGTTAAAACTTTAATCTTTTAAATGCTTCATGCGAGTAGTATTTCTAGACTCTGTATGGCAATGGTTGTATCTTTATGGTGCAATTATAGTGTCTTAAAACTAGACTTTACCTTTTCCAGGTAAAACTACACTTTACCTTTTCCAGGTAAATTTGTGAGGTATTCTGTTACTATAGTACTGATGATATTTTTGAAAACCATTTCTTAATAAACTAAACATTGGCACAGTATGTTTGTTGGCTGGTAAATAGGCAATTATACTTGGGTACTGATATTTTTTTTATTTATCAACAGTTTTGCATTGTAATCAGCCAGATCAGCCAGATTTTTATAATACTGTACTTAGAATTGTATCGTATTAGGTTCTAGATGTTAACAGTATTTTTGCTAAAGGGAAATATAAATGACAGGTAATTTTGCTATACTGTATATATATATATATAGACAGTATTGAATGGAAATTAAACAATAATTGTAACTGTTATATTAATATGCCAGTTTGCTGATATTTTTCAAGAATTAAGCTCTGGTGTATAATTTTTCAGTATTTTATTTTTTTTTAGATATCCAGAGTTTAAAATTAGTTCTCTCTTAACTTGAAAAAATTCCTATGGTCATTGTCATTGCAACAGCACTTTGATTTAGTTTTTAAAATATCTGGGAGAGGTTTTTATATTGAGAACAGTTTATTTTTAGTTTACTTTTTATTTTTTACAGAAGGTTGGAACAGGTGATGTGATAATGATTGACTGAGGTCCACTTCTGTAGCTCTTGCAGCATCAGTGAATTCCTGAGTGTGTACAAAGAAGATTTTTTCTAGTTTTAAGGAATCTCATGTCTTCAGCACTTAGAACCCTTGTACTGTGTAGTCCATCCCTCCCCTTCACTTTTGAGTGTTATTTGTTAATTGTTTCTATTTCTTAGTTTTGATATTTTCCATATTTCCCATATTGGGATGCTTCTTGCATATTTGGATATTTTGATTCATCCGTATAGGGCTAGATACGTAAGTTGCTATCCTAATATATAGTACAAGTGGTTCTTGGAAATTTGTGTATGTAGTTGCTATCACTATTGTTCTAAAGAGATGAGTTACATTTTGACTAGTCTATTCCCAAGAATGAATGGACACTATCCAGAAAGAGAGGAAGAGTCCTTTGTCATGATCCATATGGAATAATGGCAGGGAAATTTTGCTAGTTATATTCAACATGTATATCTTATGGTGTAGTGGGAGACTTGTGAAATTTATGAATAAAAGCCCTCTTTTTTTTATTAGTAAGGGCACACACCTTTAAAAATGTAAAATTTTTATTGCTGCAGATGTATCTAGGTCCCATTGATATTTGGTTTGTGGCATAAGTTTGTAGATCATTTTTAAAGAAAATCTGGTAAAGATGTCATCATCATTTGCTGTTCTTTTGTTCTTGAGTTTTTAACATGCAAAATAAAAATTACCAATGAAATGGATGTAAGTTACTTCAAGGTTTATGTTGAGAATTTGTTTGCAGAATGTAACTTGGAAAGTGTGTACATAGATTGTCCCCAAAATGTTAGAATTTGAATCCACTCCTCAACTTGCAATCTATTAATGCTATAGTACAGCTGGAACAATGAAATTTTATATGCAAAAGCAGGTCCAAGTAAAGTATTGCTACTACAGAGAATGCAGTGTAAAACTGCTATATCGATTGTTTAAAATTCAATATAGAAATGCAGCGGACTTATATTTTTTGTGTATTAAACACAGTTAAAAACCTGGTTATGTTAATGAAAAAAAGGGATTTATGTGAATTAAAGAAATATATTATGGGATTGATACCAAGGGTGAACTTGTTCACTTATATTTTCAAAATGAAAAATCCTACTATTAGGCTATACACTAGGTCTTTTGTAACCTCTTTCCTAACAAATGTTTTCAGAAATAACAATATTTACCAGTTGGCTTTGGTTAGTATATTTTGGAGAAGTGCTTTTATACCTGTTTAATGTCTGGGTTAGAGGTGAATTTTTGTATAAGTTTTGGAGAAGAAATGTTAATACAGGTTTACGATCTTTTATCCGTAATTCTAAGAACCGAAAACCTCGAAAAACCTAAATATTTTGTGGAGAAAAGTAATTATTTGCAAGTCAAACAGTACAACAATATATGATAACAATTTAAAAGTTGTTTTGCTTGCTGTACAGAGTTACAGTATATTGCATGTATTATTATGATGTTATTTTATTACAGAATATAAACATTGTGACCTTACACCATTTGCATTTGATATTCTTTACTTTCTGTGGTTCTTTTTGATGCTATGCATTTTTCAGTTTTATGGAATGTTATTGTTGGAAATGAAATGTTGGAGCAACCTTCACTTCTGAAATCGGGAAAACCCAAAAACTGAAACACAGCTTGCTCCAAGAGTTTTGGATAAGAGATTATGAACCTGTGTATTTGGGAAATTTTTCTGATAAATTTTGTTTGCAGCTACTCAATTACTGCCTATTTGCAAAAAGCAGTTTATTATCCTCAAATTAATGGTTTTAGTTTTAAAGCCATGTTTTACAAGGGAAAACAGCAGTAATTTACATAAAGTATTTAGTATGTTTTACAATGAAGCACATGCTAAGATTCCAAGTGCTTGAAGATATTTTATAATCGGTAAATATAGGAAATGATGCTTGAAAAAACTTGGGGTCTTTCGCAGTATGTTGGGCCCATAACCAAATGGTTCAAGGTGTGTTCAGTGTACTGGCAATTTTGACAGGCTTTTAGGAATCTGCATGGAATAATATATCAAGTGTAAATGAAGTTCCTTTGAAAATGCCCTCTTTATTTCAATAGGTGTCACTGTAGTAATATTTATTTCCAATAAATAAGAAATTTTAAAGATTGATATATTTGCCTTTTATTCTCTTCTGTACATTACAGGCAGTCCCCGGTTATCAGCTGGGAGTCCATTCCAGTGGCGTGATAATAAGAGAAAATCGCCAATAACCGAAAATCAGTGATTTTTGGTGATTTTTGGAGGTTATCGGCACCAATAAGCACTGAAAATCACAGATTTTCTGTTATTGGCACCTGTTAGGTATGTATCAGTACCAATATGTGATTATTGATGCTGATAAGCGGAAATTGTCACTGAAAATCACCGATTTTCGTTGCTAGACAAGCACTGAAAAACCGGGTTGTCGATAACCGGGGACTGCCTTTATATGCATTTTTATATCTTACCTATCGCTGTTCTGGACATTTTCCATAATGTCTAGGTGGGTTGCCAGCAGTCTATCACAAAGGTGTAAATTATGAGATATGAACAGAAGCAGATGATCTGAGCAGGTTTCATTATGAAGGTTCCTTTAACTACATTTTACATATTTGTTATAAATCTTTCTAGTTGAAGAATTCAAAATGTGCTTTATATTTTCAAACTGAAAGCTAAAACCATATAGCATATTGATATCTTCAAGTCTGCGCCACTGCAGTCTCTAGTTTAAGAAGTAATCATCAATATAAAGGTTTTTAGCATATAATTTTACCTTTAAGGGTTACATGTGAATTCTCTCTACTTTGATGTCATGCACTTTCCACTTGGACCAGACACAAATCATAAAGGGGAATCTGAAAAAGCAATGATGAATTCAGTTAATTTGCATACTGTAATGGCATAACCCATGTTGATATCACTATGCCATAGGCAATTTCATTTTTCTGTATTTAAAGATGTAAAGCACTTGTAAAATTGTTCAGATTGCAAAATTAGTGGCAAATACATAACCATGGGAAAAGGAACCTAGATAATGTGATTTCCCTGCATAACTTTTGATTAACAATTTAGTTATTGCAGTTAAATATGATGGTAACCATTACCAAAACATTTACAGTACCTTTTTTGTATTTTAAAATCTGAGTTTCAGTATTCTTAATTTAGGTTATTACATTGTATGTCTTTTCCTAACAGAATAGGGTAATATTACAGAGTATTGCTTGATATAAAATGGTGATTTGAGGAAGACTAAAGACTGTGCCATACTTTTAATTCAGTGGTATGGGATTGTCAAAAGTTTTGAAATCATAAAAAGAATAACTTTTGAAACTCATAAATGATTATAGGATCCATCTTTCAGTATGTGACATCAAGAATTGCCAGGTATTAAATGAACTGCATTATTTTCAGTAGTGGAGTATTAGTAAATTGATCACTGTTCTCAAACCTGTGACGTGGTGTAATTCAGTTTTTCCTTATTGAAGATTTTCAAACAAAATAATATAACTAGTTGAGAATGTTTAGAGTTCTTATGCTCTCCTTACGATAACTTAAATCAGAAGGGTATTTCTCCAGTATGATATTTCCTTCCAATATTGAAGATGTGACTGAATTTTTTGTTCTGGACAGTTTTTTTATAAACTAATAAATCCATTTTTTTTATGGAACTTGTATGTGTTGAGTACTATCTTCATTAAAAGAAAAGTTGTTGTTCAAAGAAAGCTATTTGTTCTGAAGCATTAAATATTCTAAATGCTTAAAGTCCAGCTCATGAGCTAGTATATAGCCATAAAAGTAGCTTTAAGTATTTTAAATAAGTTTAAATGTTGCTGATGGTTGACTGAACATTGGGAATGATATATAGTTTTTATAATCAGAGTACATATATTAATTATTGTTTATGGGCACACTGACATTTGTCAATTTCAGCCCAGGTCTTTTATTTTTTCATTATATGAGTGCTTAATAAGCTTTTGTAAATGCAATCATTGTCTTAGTATAAAAAGAATCGGGAAAACCTTCAAGCATTTTATTGAAACTTGCTAGACATTCATTCACCTGAGCTCAGAATGTAGAGTTCATGTTGCTTATTAGATAGTAAATCTTCAGGGTGGTTAGTGCACTTTTGAGTGATCATACCATTGCTGTTTTGTATGGTACCAAAAAGTAGCACCATATATGACATTCACCTGGTAAATGTGATTCTGTAGTACCGTACTGTGTTGGGGCTTAGCGTTCCCTTGTAATTATGTTCCCTTTGGGAAGGTAACCAAGATGCAATTGTCATTACAGCTTTTAAGTGATGGACAACAGACTTGCCAACTTAACTGTGGAGTATTAGCATCCGCTTTGTTCCTTCATTTCACCTTGTAAACAGTAGCTCTATCCTGGTTTTTACCTAATGTTTAACAGATATGAAAGCTTTTACCCTTGTCCATGGCATACAATACAGGCAGTTATTTAAATACCATGTGTTTCAAACTTTCTATATAATAAGTCCCCAAGATACAATGTACTGCAGTTGAATTCTGATAGCAGGTTTGCTTACTGAGAGATTTACAGACAACATAATTAGGCTACACAGCTAACTCTTGATCTTCCAACTCCTTACCTAACACATTTCAGTCACATGATCTTACCACTAGTGAGTTAGCTCCTATGCATCACGAAGTCATACAGCTATTGTACATAATAAAATACTTTTAAACATAAGTGAAGTGGTATTTTACTTCTTAATTTCCCTTGCACTGTAATGACAACAACTGAAAGTTCTGTTTTTCCAGGTTTCAGTCAGCAGATTTTACTATTACTAGGGAGCTAGTCTTAGTACTTATTAGTCAAGAGTTCCTACAGCTCTTTGTACATAAATTCTTTTTAAAAAATGATGGATTTATATATAATATTTTCATTTTCCTTGCATTTTAACAACCAACAACTGAAAGTTCGGTTTGTCTCAATAATACCTTTTTTGAAACGTAGGCTATCAAGCTAGTCCATGTGGGCAATCAAGTTAGTCTACATATTGAGAATACAGTACAGCTACTTGGACAAAAAAATGCTGTCAAAAGTTTAAGGAATTTGTGTTTTATTCATTGATTTCCCATGCACTTTAATAACCAAACTCTAATTTTTTTCCCATTGTTACTTTGTTTTTGAAACATAGGCTATAGAGTTAGCCTACAAAAGCAATCATGATAGCCTGTGTATCAAGAATGTTGCAGCTATTTATAAGCAAAAAAATGTTTTTAAAAGCGGAAGGATTTTTTTTTCACTAATTTTGTGTTACGTATTTCAACAACCAATTCCACCAAGATTATTAATAGAAAAAATTGTTAATCATAATTAAAAAAAAAAAAAAATTTGCCTAACCTTGTAAAATAGAACAGTAACGCAATAATTCCACAAAAACGGAGTTACAGTATACAGTCAATAACACGACCACTTGTTGATGAAGCCAGGCCAGGACAGGACTGAAACGCAAACTGTGTTGCTGCACAATTTGAAATTCCACCACAGTTTTTAATATATTGCACATACACATCTTTGAGAGTGTGCAGGGTGAAGGACTGTATCTAGGGGACTTCCTGTACTCTTGAAAAAAAAATAAACAGGGCATGATGGGTACAAGGAACTATTATATAGTAGAAAAAGTTTGTTTTTCCATCATCTTGCTTTTTGCCATCAAAATTTAAATCACTGAACATTTGTTAGCTCAGCAATTTGGCAGGCTTGGCACGCTATTTTCTTAAGTGAAAAAATGTATGATTGAAGTTTTCAAATTTTATAAATCAACCTAGAAAGTAACTTAAATGTTTCGCCTGTTCAAAATAATAAAAGTGGATATAGTTAAGTAAAGTAGTTAAGGATGTACTTTTAGCAGTTTTTTCTTAATATCTAATGCTTCAGAAAATATGATACAAATCCAAAAATTATATTACTGTATACCCGACACAATGTGGTTAGCATGCCTTATGTCCTAAAGATGTGCCAGTTAAGCACCCAAAAGCACTAGGTGCTAATTTTTAAAATTTTCAACTGGAGAAGAACTGTTCTTGAAAAATTAAAATCCTAGCAATTGTACTGGAATTATAGGTACATTGTCACCTATTTGCTTGTGTGTATGTAATTAGGTAGGGTGTGCTAAAATGCATGGGTTCCTTTATAATTTATGCTATTCTACATTATGTTTTTTAATGTCTTTTCATAAGTAGTGTTGTAAAGAACTGATAAAATCTCTAATCACTGTTTTCAAAACCAGTTATACTGTATTGTACCAAATTAAAAAGGCTTAATAGAAAGTTAAATTTTTTATTTGTTTAATAAGGGAAATAACCTTTCCTATCACAAAATACTTTATTCACACATGATATTCACAACTTGTATAGCCAAAAAATAATTTGTAGTATCAAAGCAATTTTGTTGTTAGTCATACTTTTTTATATCAGGTTTTACTCAAAAATGGTCATAAGGTAATGAATCTGGCATTAGCTTGAGTGCATGTTCCGATCATCGTATGGTTTCACATTTTGATTAGAGTCCCTCTTATTGAAAAAGGTAAATTTTATGTACATAATGGAAAAATTTGTACAGTACTCAAAATATTTTCAGTTTGTTTAGACCTAAATGTTTTTGAGATACATTCAGGATATTGTGGAGGACTGGTATTTTTAATGAGCACTTGGGCATTTCGTTGGGACAAATATGACATTTTAACAAAGTTTTATTTGCTTTAAAATTTCAATGTTATGTCTGTACACTGCTGCATTATTTTGTCTTGATGCTTCTGTAGTACACTTATATTCCAGTGTATACAATTATGATTTGTATGTGAATATATATTTACACATAGATTTGCATGACCTGTATGATTGTCATTTATACACTTAATAGGTGAAGATAATTACAGATGTAAACCTAGAAGCACATCTGGAATTATACCTGTGATAGATACTTGTGAATTATACTGCTGGGTATAAGTTTAATCCAGGTTTTTTTTAACATTTTAGTTTCATCATAAACATTTAGATAAGGAAATGTAAACCACCCCTTCTATGCTTTAATAATTACAACTCGGGGTATCTGAGGTGTAGAATCTAAGTATTTATTTTTTCAGTCTTTATGAGTCTTATATTGAATTTTGTAGCATTCCTGGGTAGTCTCAAGTCTAATAAATGTAATACCTTAGTTGAGTGTGTTTGTTTATAACCTTAAATAAGAGTTGTTCCTACACGAATACTAACCCTCAGTCTTTACATGTGGACAACTTTCTGTGAATCTGGAAAGTCTGACTGTTAAACTTTTGCAAGGTAGTTATGGTAACAGTTACCTGTGATAGGGGTGGAGGTACCGCCAACCTAACCAGTGTGCCTACAATCTCTTCAGTTTACTTTTGGCCACACTCTCGGCAAGACGTGCTTGTCTTCTCTGTCCTGCCGTTCGGCCTTTTTCCTCTTGTGTATTTTATATTTCGTAATTTGAAATATTGTTTTGGATATATTGAAACATTTGTGCTTTTTAATAGATTAAGACATGTCAATATGTTCAGTTTAGAAATATTGTTTTGGATATATTGAAACATTTGTGCTTTTTGATATATTAAGACATGTCAATATGTTCAGTTTCTATGTCTTCAATGATATACAGTAATACTTCGATCTTACACGATTCGAGTTGTGCGAATTCACACACACAAACTTTTCACTGGAACCTAACTAATGGGCACAGGTGATTTTTTCATAGACATGAAATTCTCGAGAAACCCTGCAGAAGTGGTTATGTTTAATTTTTGAAGTAATTTACAAGTTTTCATGCTTTTATGTGTAAAATAGGTTTGAAAAATGCATTTCATGCTTTTGTGTGTAAAATCTGTATGAAAAATGTATTTCATGCTTTTATGTGTAAAATCTGTATGAAAAATGCATTTCATGCTTTCATGCGTAAAATCTGTATGAAAAATGTATTACTTTTATTTTTGTACATGCATGAATATGATGCAAAGATAATTACAGCACATTCAGTTAGTGTACTTTTACAAGATGTGATACCCATTTGCAGAGTTACTGCACTTTTCAAAGATGATACCCTTGCAGAAAATGCTTGTTTAATGTTTGAAGTACATTTATAAGTTTTGACGCTTTTAACTGTAAAATTGATATGGAAAATTTATATTTATATTTTTGTACATAAATATCATACAAGTATTATGTCCATTCGCAAAGTCTTTGTCACAAGGACTTTACACAACCTTGAGATGAGGTTGTTCAGTCAAGCTCATTTGATAAAATGAATTCGTTAATGTAATATCAGAGATGTAACTAAGAGTTGTATAAGTGTCATTCTTTGAAAATTCCACTGTTAACCTCAGAGAAAAGTGCTGGTGCAATCTGTATGTGCATGTAATTACAGCACATTCAATTGGTGTAGTTTTACAAGATGTGATACCCTTAGTTACTGCACTTTTCAAAGATGATACCACTGCAAAAAGTGTGTTTTATAAGTTTTTGTGTTTTTAGGTGTAAAATCAGAATGGAAAATTTGTATTTATATATTTGCGCATAAATACGATACAAGAGCAGTACAGTTACTGTATTACAGTACAGGCAGTCCCCGGTTAACAGCGATTCGGTTTTATGGCGCTTGTCTAGCAGAAAATTGGCAATTTTCGGCGCCTTGAGTATTGGCACTGATATATCTCAAAATTGCAGATTTTCGGTTTGCGGCGATTTTCGGTTATCATCACACCCTCAGAAACAGAACCCTGCCAGTAACCGGGGGACTGCCTGTGTATGTATCTCTCTCTCTCTCTCTCTCTCATTCGTAGTTAGTGCTCAAACATATTTTTACAACTTATTATTTCTCTATGTCATTACCTGTACAGTAAATAATTTTAAATTGATTGAATTTTACCTGTAATGTACTACCTTCTACGAACATTATGTACATGTTTTCGTTATTTTATTTCGTTATTTGAGTTGTACCTTTGTTATGACTGTGATGCATGAATTTTACCTAGTGATGCAAAGAAAACGCCTTTTACTCTGAGTGAAAAAGAAAATGGGATCCCATGAATTAGGGGTAACATTAGTATACGTATACATCTACTGTAAATGCGCTATTATGAAAATGTGCGGTACTCAGTTTTTGTGTCAACCATTTCTTTTTTAAGGGTAATAAGCTAAATTTTAAATAAAATTACACTAACTTTAGTTCATTTAAAAGTTTGCTTAATTCTTTGGGAGCATGATTAGGATCATATTTAGTACTTAAACTCTAGAAATAAACATTTATTGGCATTTTTAAAGACCATGCCAAACTTACACGAAAATTCACCTTGCGCGAGGGACTCCGGAACCTAACCTCGCGTTAGTTAGGGGTATGACTGTATTTACTTATACTGCATAGTAGGATTAGGTGTGGAGTTTTTCTCCCTTGATATCACTGTTGTTTCTCTAAAGCCTTCGTCCAGCCATGTGTTTAATTATTTTCTTTTTTAGACACACAATGTTTTGATTCAAACTGCACAATATTTGGGAATGTGGTAATGTTTTAGTCTTTAGTTGTTGTGTAGATTGAGAAGTTACAGGTTCGTGTTGCAGCCAAGGGTTTCGTGCAAGGATTTGTCTTACTTAACATAGCCAGCTTTCCTCCACTTCCTCAACATGAATGTTAAGGGCGTAAGTCCTATGGTTGCGCTGGTCCCATCTACATGCTCAGGACCTGTCAGAATTTACCGTCTTGCCTCTTTCCCGTCTTGAGGGGGTGGGAGTCTGTTGGCTCACTCCCTTCCCTTAGATACAGATATATTTCTTTTCCTTTCTCTCAGAGTGGGAAGTTTATTCCCTTCCTGAGGGGGAAAGGCATATTGTTTCTTTTTGGGCCTAACGGGTCAGATCTTGTTTTGCCTCTGGACTTCCCTGTCTTCTTTCGCAACAGTTGTCATCCCTGCTGCTCGCCTTGGAGTCGTACGGCTCAGATCCTGGGAGCCCCTCTACACTCTCTTTGCTCTCATAGTGTTGCCACTTCACATATTGTTGTACCTCATCTACTCATTAGTTCTGTGGTGGAAGCTTGGAACCGAGCCAGATCTGTCAGCAGTGTACTTCTTTCAGTTCCTGGGAGCCCCATCTATGTGGTGACTTAAAGGGGTTGATCCCCTCCTGGGATGGTGGGGACAATGCCATATTGTTCTTCTTTTCCAGGCTCAGATGCGCAGTTTACTTCATCATTCAGGGGTACCAATCTTAGACGGACTGCTTCTCTGATGTAGCCTTCGTCTGCTTCGTGGCTTCTTGTCTCCCTCCCGATGTTTCATTGTCTGGTGTCCTTCACTTTGGTTGCCCTTTGGTCATATATATGAAATAAACTTGTATTATCAATCACACACTTTTTTTTTTAGAACATTTGATTATTCCTGCTCGTACCCATAGTATTTTCTGCTTTGGTAAGAGTCGTTTGCTCCTGTGACGTCATGGATAGGATTATGACATTATGACTAGTTCTTATGACGTCATCTTCTGATTCCTCCAACATGGTTTCAATCAATTGACTCCGCGTTTCAAGAGAAGTACGACCTGTCTTCCGCTATCACAGACGTTAGGGGTTTTTGGGAATTCTTCACTGTTTCTTTACACGTACGTGTACCATGGTGAGACCCTCCGGTTGCAGTAGAAGTCGAAGAAGAGAATCCTTTCACCATCATCATCTTCACCGTCTGTCAGTGCTTTCCCTCGTCAATGGACTGGGATTTCTTCATGTTGTGTGTCTCTCCGAGACCCTGCTACACACAGCATCAGGTGCACGGTTTCCTTGTATTCGACAAGTTAAAGAGGTAACGTGTGTCACCTATATTAGTTGTGGGAATATTCCCCGAACTAGTATCTCCTCCGCCCGTGTTTCTACAGACACTGGTGGAGGGAGCAACCGACATTCGTCCGGTAAGTGACTCTGTAGCTCCTTCCAACTTCTTTGGTTTCTTTGGAAATCCGAGACTTGGGGGATGCTTGTCTTGAGCATTCAGCTTTGGCTAGGGGTTCGGCTCGAGCAGGGCACTCGGTTTTCTTTGGAACTCCGAGTTGACGATTCTCACCAGGTGGTTCAAGATAGAAGCAGCAGTGGAGATTCTAGCAGATGTTCCAGCCAGAGAATTGATGCACTTTCTTCGTTGGACATGAGAGATTCTGGACGTTTGGGGACGTGTTTCCAGCATAGGCTCTGTCACCTCGACCCTTGCACATTCGTGACTTAGTTCCCGTAGTTCCAGATATCCATAGACATGACCAGGTTCGGAGTTCGTCTTCCCATGTTCAAAGACGTCCAGCCAAGAAATGATGCACTTTCTTTTGATGTACGTGAGGAATTTGCAAGGCTTTGGACATGTCTCCACCTTACGACTGTTGTTGCCTTAATGTTCGAATGTCCGTGTCATTAGTTACTGACTTTCCATGCTCTTCCAGAAGGCCCTCTGATCTTCATTCAAGCTTTCTCAACGTGTCCTGTCACATGTACATGCAGTTGGTTCTTACCAGTTGGTCGTCTCGTAAGTTCGGACGTGACAGCACAGACGTACAGCTGCATATCGGCACACGGCTGTCGCATGGGGGGTTGTGGGAGTTGTCTCAAGATAGCGTGTCCAGGAACAGACCATCGACTTTGCTCGAGTGAAAGGTTAAGAGGGGAATGGGATGGCCTGCGGCCATGCCACATTGAAGCACCATTTCCCGTCTGTTCTCCTCGTTCATTCTGTCGAGTGAAGAGCACTGATATAACTTCATTGGACATCTAGAATGGAGCCAAATCATGGCCATGGCCATGCCAGTTGTGACCATGCCCATTGGCAATAGCCAGCCAACGTTTGAGAGCTGAGGCACATCCATTTGCCCTCGTCCATGGTCATGACTTTATCAAGTCCGTCCATGGACGTGACCCTTAACACGTCCACGGACGCAACTCTTTACGTGTCTGTGGACATGGCTCTTAATGGCCATGGACATAACTCTTCACCATTCCGAGGACGTGACTCATCAAGAGTGGGGGATGAAGGGAGCCCATTGTGTGAGAAGAGGTCTTCTGTTTCCAATCAGGACCTCTCTCAATTTCTCCCTTTTCCTTATGGTGTTTTCTTTCACCATAGGAAATGGAGGATTTGAAGAATTAGTTTTCCCACCTGTGACCACTCCTACTACTGTTGAAGCTCTTCTAAGCTCAAGAAAGGATTCAACACACCTCTGGATTTTCTTGGCTAAGGACAGATAAGGAAATATCTCCTGTTCCTAAAGAACTTGGTGGGATTAGGCTTGGGGCTTCCTTAGCCTAGCCTAAGTAGTCGAGTCCTTAGCCTACATGACATCAGAAGAATAAGTTCCTTATGGCATTTAAGAAGAACTTGTCTGCTCATAGGATTTTGAATGCTGGTTCTTGGCTACGTCAGACCACTTTCATTTCCTTCTACCTGAAGGATTTTGCCCACAGGTCCTGGGACACTTTTTCCTCAGTTCCAGTGATGGCTGCTCAACAAATTGTGTAGCTCATCCAGTTTGTATCTTGCCTATCATGATAGTGTGGAAGAGGGAATGAGTGAGATGTCTGGTCTCTTTTTCTTTCCCTATTTCCTTTCTTCTCGACCTACAAACAGTTTTGAAGAATGACACGTCATACGCTGGAACTGGCTTGATGCAAGTGAGTGTTGCAGTCATGCAATTACAACATTTATATGTTCCATACAACTTAAAAATATGCTTCTCAGTAGCCTTTACTTCTTTCTCTGGCAAGGGGAGTGAGGAGTGGTGACAAACCCATTGCACGTGGCTGACATGGTTTGTTGCTAGAACAGATATAGTTCCCTTTGACTTCCATATATGCAATGAATAAAAGGGGGAGGGGGGTGTCCTATCATCATACAGCAACTCCTCTTTTGAGTAGCTTACTGATGTCATCATAGGGGATCTCCTGATAAGACGTCTCCTCTGTTTACAATGCACATTCCATTGACAGTACTAGGACATCTCTGTCAACGGTGCAGAGTCCGTTAGCAGTAGAGTACTTAGCACGTTTCTACATAGAACATCTTATCACAGGACATTCCCTGGGGTTATCCTATCACCTCTATATACGAGGGCTGTTAAAAAAATACGCAGACTATTTGAATTGCGTGAATCCAGTTGGTTCCAGGGGAATCCGCTTGGTGTCGCTAGGTTCGCACAGATCAGCTGATTACGACGTCATTTCCCGATTGCAAATATCTTCACGTAGCTAATACACAAATGGTTTTTGGTGAAGTGTGATTTTTTCGTTGGGCGGATTTCAACCAACGACCCACACGTTGACACGTTGAGCCTTTAACGGAATAAACGCGGCGTCAAGTTTAGGCCTCTGATAGCTCCTATCCTGGCAGAAACCGTGCCATTAACAGACTAAATACGGTGCACCCAACAAAGGGAACATTTTGGTAGTACAATCAGCACCATTAACGGACTCAACACGGCACATTTTCCCGCATTTTGGTGCGTGAGCAGTAAAGATAGCAGACTCGGTCAAACTCCCTCAGTTTTCTCGCGAGAACACGGCATCATGGTTCCTGCGTGCAGAAGTACACGTCCGCATGGCGCGCATAACAGACGATGCAAGCAAATCCAACATCATCACCATGGCGGTGCTCCTGGTAGAGGTGTTGAACAGGATCTCCCCCTGGCTCAACGCGCATGCAGACGAAGTCACATATGCGGCATTAAAAGATAAACTAATCAAGACCTACTCAATGCCCGTGATGGAAAGAACACAGCACGCGCTTGACCTGGCATCCCAGCCCCTCGGAGAAGCATCACCCAGAGAGACCTGGGATGAACTGCAGGGGTTCATGACATTACCAGGCCGAGACGAGAATGGGAGGATAAGGAAAATCGAACCGGCAAGGGCGATCTTTCTTTGAAGCCTCCCGCAGGAAGTGAGCCAGATAAAGGACACTGACGCCCTCGACACCAGGACATTAATAGACGTCGGCCAGAAGGTACACGAGGCTACCAAGGCCTCGAACATGCCGCCGCCCTTGCAGCCCCCACCCTGGAAGCCTGCAGCCTGACGGAGAGCAACAACGACGACGACAGAGAGATCAACATTGTCTTCAAAGAGAAACCGAAAGAGAACAGAGGGAAATCATTTGCGACGTGGTGCATCTACCACAAGAAATTCGGCACTAAAAGTATATCTTAGTTTAACCAGACCACTGAGGTGATTAACAGCTCTCCTAGGGCTGGCCCGAAGGATTAGATTTATTTTTATGTGGCTAAGAACCAATTGGTTACCTAGCAACGGGACCTACAGCTTATTGTGGAATCCGAACCACATTATAGCGAGAAATGAATTTCTATCACAAAGCAAAGTACTGCAAACACCCCTGTTCCTTTCCAAAAAACAACATCAGCGGCCACAAGTAACAGCAGTGGGCCGCAAAACCAATCTACCCCTGACCTGCAGGTTTTTCCATCAAAGATGAAATCTCCAAGCACCACCTGCTGGTAGACACAGGCAATGCAACCCGTCTTCCCGCCAATGAAGGAAGATCTTAAGAAGAAACCTGACTCAACAAACGCCCTCATCACAGCAAATGGGACACCCATCCGCACGATTATCTCCATCCTGGGCCGCAGATACCACTGGCCCTTCATTGTCGCTGATGTTAAGTTCCCGCTGCTGGTCGCAGATTTCCTAGGACACCACGGACTTCTCATCGACGTCGAAAGGGAAAGACTACTGGACGCAACCGGACATGTTTAAACCGGAGCTAAGACAGTCACCAGGGGCTTCAGCAAAGCACGGCATATTCCATCACATCACCACAACAGGCCCACCAGCTCATGCGTAGTTCCAGCGCCTGTCCCCACGAAAGCTACAAGACGCCAAACAGCCCTTCACAGAGATGGAACGACTGGGCGTCTGCAAAAAAGCATCGAGCCCGTGGGCATCACCCCTCCACATAGTAAAGAAGGTGGATGGCTCGTGGAGGCCGTGCAGAGATTACTGCTGCCTAAACATAGTGATGACACCAGGCCACTACCCCCTCCCAAACATGCAGGACCTGACGAGCGCACTCCACGGGGCAAAGATCTTCTCCAAAATGGACCTGCTCAAATCATATTTCCAAGTCACTGTACACCCTGACAACGTCCCAAAGACCGCCATAATAATGCCCTTCAGGACCTATGCATTCTTCTATTCAACTTTCGGTCTCAGAAACGCAGGTGCCACATTCCAGCGACTGATGGACACCATTTTGGGGGACCTGCCCTTCTGTGTCTGCTGCGTCAATGACATCCTGATCTTCTCCAGGTCGCCCAAGGAACACCTTCGACACGTCCGGGCGTCCTAAAACATCTACAGGAGAGCAGCGTAGTGGTGAGGTTCAACAAGTACATCTTCGGGAAGGAAAAAATAGATTTCCTCGGGCACGAGATCTCACTTGCAGGAGTATGTCCGACAGCATCTAAGGTGAAGGCCATAGAGAAGTTCCCAGAACCCCAAAACATCAAGACCCTGCAGGAGTTTCTGGGGATGATAAATTACTACAGATGGTTCATCCCCAACATCGCCCAAATCATATACTCACTAACCAGTCCTGAAGGGAAAGCCAGAGGCGCTGACCTGGGAAACTCCGCAGCAGAAGGCATTCAGTGAAATGAAGGCAGCCCTCGCCAGTGCCATGACTTTAACACACCACAACCCTGCAGCCACCCTCAGGTTAACAACGGACGCCAGCAACATCGCCTGTGTTGCAGTACTGGAGCAGGAGGTGAACAGCACCCCTCAGCCCTTGGCCTTCTTCAGGCCGGAAGTTCTCACCAGCCGAAACTAGCTACAGCGCCTTCAACAGGGAACTGCTGGGTATCTGCTGGAGGGCACCGAATTCACCATCCTGACAAACCACAAACCCCTGTTACACACCTTCGCAAAACAGGGAGATGCATGGTCGGCAAGACAGCAGCGGCACCTAACTGCCATCTCAGAATTCAGCTGCACCATCAAATACGTCCCTGGGAGAAAAAACCCAGTAGCTGACGCCCTGTCGAGAGTAGAAATAAACTCCCTCCAGCTTGGCATCGACTACAAAGACCTGGCGAAGGAGCAAGCAGTGGACCCTGAGACGGCAGCCTACAGAACGTCACCGACGGTACTGAAGTGGGAAGACGTGCCATTAGGAAACTCCAGAACAACGCTCCTCTGCAACACCAGCACAGGCTGCCCTCGCCCCCTTGTGCCAGCTTTGAGGAGAAAGCAGGCGTTCAACACGATACACGGTCTCTCCCACCCTTCAGGGCGCACAACGGCACGTCTTATGACCAACAAGTTCGTCTGGCACAGTATCAACAAGGACGTACGTCATTGGGCGAGGAACTGCATAGCGTGCCAGACGAGCAAAACATCTCGCCACACGGAATCAGGGATCGGCGAATTTCCCCAACCACGCCGGCGCTTCGGCCATATCCACATCGACGTCGTCGGCCCCCTTCTGCAGTCCGGAGGAGCAAGATACCTCCTGATGATTATAGACTGCTCCACCTGTTGGCCCGAAGCAATCCCCATGAAGGAGGCATCCACAACGTCATGTGCAGAGGCCCTTCTCTCCAGCCGGATCAGCCGCTTCAGAGTGCCCAACAGCATCACCACAGATAGGGGCCCTGCCTTCCTCTCAGAACTCCGGGTCTCCCTGGCACGTCTGATGGGCAAGAAGCTGCACAGCACAACTGCGTACAACCCTGCAGCGAACGGCATGATCGAGAAAGCCCACCACTCTCTTAAAGCAGCTCTCATGGCACACTGCACCAACAAGAACTGGAATGCACAGCTTCCCTGGGTCCTCTTGGGTCTTCGCACCGCACCTAAAGCAGACGGCAATGCCTCCCAGGCCGAAAAAGTCTGCGGGGGGAAACATTGGTCGTGCCTGGAGAATTCTTCCTGCTGTCAGCTAGGGGCCCAGATACGCCCCTCCTGAGGCTGAGGGAACTCACACGGAAGTTCGCTCCCGCCGTAGGACCTTCACCGACAGGACCAGCAGATACAACCCACCGGCCTTAGACTCCTGCGCCTACATCTTCGTCAGGGTGGACGTTCGTCGGCCTCCCTTAACTAGGCCCTACAGGGGGCCCCACAGAGTCATCAGGTGGGTGCCTAAAGCATTCCTGCTAGACATTCACGGGCGTGAGGACAGGCTAAACCCAGCGTTCCTGTTGGACAACGAAATCAGTGAGGAGAAAGGCAGGCGACCTAGAGTTCCCCCTCAGCAACACTCCACAGGAACAGCCGCCCCCACGTTGAAATGAGTGTTGGCCTTACTAATTTCTAGATCCTCTAGGATTAGTTTCACTTATTAACAGAGTTCCAGGAAGGGGCTGATTGAGACACTTGTGTTATCGTCGGTAGATTTTTATTTAGACTGAAATGAAGCGGGAACAGCGAACACACGGTTTGTTTACATGCAGGTGGCGCCATGACTGGCCAAAGAGAAAACTAAATGCAAAAGACAAATTGACATAAGCAACGATTGCAATGCTACTAACACAACACGAACAATATAAATCATAATATGCTAACACTTCCCCTTGATTTTATTGCAATGCAGTGAACATTACAAGAACTGACACTTCAAAAAAAATTGGATAGCCAACGACACAAAACCAGCAAAAATGCAATGATTAGCACATGAGCCAAAAACAAAATAATTGCAGATAAAGAATAACACAGTGGCAAAAAAAAAAAAATGAGTAATATGAACAAGCAGCAAGTAACATAAGAACTGAATAGACACTGTTGCTGCAAAGAATACAAAAGGATAAACATGACTACATCTGTCACGATCACATTTGGCAAAGGATTACTATGCTGCAAAAAAAATTTATCAGAAGGACAAACTAAAACTTTGGCATGGCTCTGACTGTCATTAAGGAATGTTAAGTCCAATTCTTGCACATAACTCCTGTGTCTTCCTCCCAGTCAAACCCTTGGTTAGAAGGTCAGCTAGATTGTCACGAGATGCCACGTATTGCAACTTTACCAACCCTTCTTCACCACATCCCTTTGAAGTGATACTTCACATCCACGCCCTTGGAATTATCGTTGACAATGTCCTTCTCTGCAAGTTTGATTGCTGCTGTATTATCAGCAAGGATGCATGGCACCATGCAAAGATCACTTGCGTTGATCTCCCTTAAAATACCACATAGCCATAGTGCTTCTTGCGTAGCGATAGCCATAGCAATGTACTCCGCCTGTTGTGTGGATGTGGCAACCACAGTTTGCTTCTTGCACCTCCACTCCACAGGTCCTCCTGCAACACACACCACCAGTCCACTGAACGATTTTCTGTCCACCTTGTTGTTGGCAAAGTCAGCATCAGAAAAATCAATGCCTCCTTCCCACTCTTCCTGAATACTATGCAGTAGTCACGGGTGTGTTTTAGGTACTTTATCAGATATTTCACTGCAGCCATCTGCTTTCTCTTTGGGTTGGCCGAGAATTGACTGAGATAACTGACAGCGAAACTCAAGTCAGGTCTTGTCCCGTTTGCAACGCATACAACAACATTCCTATGGCTCTTCTATATTCATGACTATCGGCATCTGCGTCTGGTTCATTGTTGATAGAGAATGCATTTGCACTCAGAGGACTGTGTTTTCCTCTGCATTCAGATAACCCGTGCTGCTCCAATATCTGATCTATATAAGCACACTGGTCGATGCTTATGGTATGCTCGTCCTTTTCGCAATATCCTCAGTGATAAGAAATCAGATATTTCACCCAGCTTTCGTATTTCAACTTGTTGGCTCAACTCTTTCTTAAACCAACCAATATCTTCTTTCTTTCCCCCACACAGCAATGTCATCCACATATAGTCCAACAAACAATTTCCTTTCTTGATGATAGAATAGGCAAGGGTCACCAACTGAGGGGTTGAACTTCATGTCTATAAAGATTTTCTTGATCTTATGGTACCATTCTTGTCCCGATTGTTTCAATCCGTAAAGGCACTTCCTCAGCTTGCACACCATCCTACTCTTGTCAACATCAAAACCCTCGGGTTGCTCCAAGTATACTTCTTCCTTGATATCACTATTGATGTAGGCAGATATTACGTCGACATGCTCACACATCAGTTCCTTCTCCACTCCACAGCGCTGAGCATCAACCGGATGGTTTTTCTTTTGATTACAGGCAGTAGGTTTCCATGTAGTCAAAGCCATATCTCTGGGCAAATCCCTGTGCAACCAACCTGGCTTTGTACTTTGTAGGTCTGCCACTAGCATCAGTCTTCAGTTTGAACTTCCATGTTGACCCAATGACTCTGGTTGGTGGCCTTGGTACAATCTCCCATGTATTCATCTCAGTCAGTTTCTTAATCTCTTCTCCCATAGCATATTTCCATCTTTCTGCTTGGTGACTAGCTAGGGCCTCTTTGGCACTCTTTGGTTCAGTGATAGTGGTCTCTTCATCTGGCTTGACCACTAAACACTCAGGGTCGTCTTGACATTCTTGGCACTGACATTTCTTTGGTTTAGGCACTCGCGGACCTTGCAGGACTGGGACTTCTTCTTGGACTTCAGCTTCTTCATCTTCAGGCAGTACTGGAATTTCTTCAAAGGCAGGAATCTGTTCATTGTTTACGTCTCCATGCCCGTCATCTTCACTGCCTTCCTTGTCCAGACCGTCTCCCTTCTGCTCCTGTTTTTCCTCTGTTTCCTCCTCGGAGTCTGACTCACTCGAGAGTTGTAGATTGTCCATCTTCTGCTTCCCCTGGTCACTGGAATCTTCTTTCTTCCTCCATGGGAAAACCTCTTCATGGAATACAACGTCCCTTCTGATTATTACCCTTCCTGTTTCTGTGTTCCAAAGCCTGTATCCATCCTTTGTATCCTCCTGATAACCGAGCATGACACACTCAACAGTCTTGCCATCAAGCTTGCTTCTGACTTCTCTCATTGCCTGAGCTCTGCATCCGAAGGGTCTCATGCGTTCATAATCACTGCTTGTGAGTTCCTTTCCTGTTGCTTGTTCCAGAGGTATCTTATAATCGATGGCACTGCTTCGGTGCCCTGTTCCGGTTGTAGGCAGCAGTTGACATAGCTTCAGCCCACAGTCTCTTGTCAGCCCCAGCTTCAGATAACATGGTCCTCACCATTTCCATAAGTACCCGATTTTACAAGCGTTCCGCTCTCCCGTTCAGCTGTTTACAGTAAGGCACACTCCTTTCATGCACTATTCCGTTTGCAGCCAGATAGTTGTCCAACTGCTCTTTGCCAGAGTATTCTCCTCCGAAGTCAGATCTAATTTTCTTTAGGGTGTGGTCCGTGAGATTCTCCATCCTGGTCTTGTACTGAATGAGTCTAGACAATGCTTCATCCTTAGACTTCATTGGCATTACAGTCAGATACCTGGAGTAATCATCCGTGAACACAACAGCATAAATGGACCCACCAAACGAAGGGGTATTAAAAGGTCCCATAACATCGGTGTGCACTAACACCAAAGGTTTAGATGCTCTTGATGTACTTGCAGGAAAAGGCAGCCTTGTCATCTTCCCCTCAATGCATGCTTCACATTTTCCACATTCTTCTTTCTTTAAGTTAGCCAGAACTGGAATTTTCTTCAAAGCGTCATAGTTGAGATTACCCATTCTTTGATGCCAGGTCTGCATCGATACCTGAGCAGGCAATGCCACAGTAGCTCCCTCATTATCTTTACTAGGCCAATCCAGATTCATAATGTACATCTTCCCCTTTTTCCTAGCAATGAAAAGTTCAATGCCACCCTTAGATGCCTTTGCTAGGTCGCCCACGAATAATACAGAAGCACCCTTGGCAGTGATCTGTTGTACAGACACCAGACTGCAGTATAGGTTAGGGACATACATCACTTCCTGAAGCACACAATCTTGCATTTGGCTTGAATCACGATTACCCCAATCCCTTCCACTGAAAGTCTATGTCCATCACCTATTTTCACAGATCCCTTGCGTTGCAGGTCGATGTTCTTGAACTTCTTAATGTCACAGCACATATGATCTGATGCACCTGAGTCCAGAAACCACTTTCCCACCGATGATTTTGACAAGTAGGCATGTGCATCCACTTCGGCACATAGAAGCACTGCTTCTATTTCTTCAAATTCAGCTACAGAGGCCTTGGCATCCCCTTTCTTCGTGCGTTCCTCCTTGAACTTCTTCCAGATTGGGCATTCCCTCGCCTTGTGTCCAGGCTCCTTACAGATGTAACACTTCATCTTACTGTCACCAGAGGTGTCCTGCTTCTGAGGCTGCTGATTCTGCTTCTGCTTAGAATGCTGTTTAGCCGTTGCTTTCAATGCCACAGGTTCTTCTTTTCTTGATGTCACTCTGTTGTGCAATGATAGTCGCCTTTCTTCCATCACAAGTTTGCTCTTCACATTTCTTGATGTGAGCTTATCCAGATCACCTCAAGGATCTTACAAAGCATCATACTCCTTGAGTGGTAGCCCAAGTAGCAAAGAAAGCAGCAAAGCAAGTGTCACTTTATTGAATGCGCCCATTCTCACCTTCTGAATCAACTCATGCATCTTGGAAATGTAATCTGCCATTGGCATTGATGGCACTTTATCCAACCTAGCCATTTCCTTGAAAAACAACATGGTGTGAATAATCCCAAATTCACCATACATTTCTTGAGTGTGTCCCACACTTTCTTTTGCAAATTTAAACTCACCAACATCGTAGAGAGTGGAGCTGTGCAGCGCCTCGATAATGACT